>NW_013666429.1:272081-285602 GCF_000517525.1 Limulus polyphemus
AATCGTAAGATTGAGGTGTTTAAAATTGTCAAGGGAATTGATGCATCATCTTTTTTTGTATTTAATCGTAAGATTGAGGTGTTTAAAATTGTCAAGGGAATTGATGCATCATCTTTTTTTGTATTTAATCGTAAGATTGAGGTGTTTAAAATTGTCAAGGGAATTGATACATCATCTTTTTTTGTATTTAATCGTAAGAATGGTAGGATTAGGAGACATAAGTTTAAATTTTGGCAGGGCAAGAGCTATCTTCTGCTAAGACAGCTTTATTTTTCCTAACAGGATGGTTGGCCTTTGGAATGGCTTGCCTTCAGATGTGATGGGTGCAGTTAATTTAAGGGAAGACTTGATAAATATTTGAATGACAAAAACTGGTTTTGAATATTATATTTCTATTTTGAAGGTTAGTTTAGTGGATGGGGGCCCCCTTTCCCCTTTAAGATATGTACGTATGTAGTTTATTAGTGCCCAGTAGTACATGTGTGTGATGTTGTCTGTGAAGGAAAAATTGTTTTTATAGTTACTGCAATATAATATATAATCATAAATCTATTATGTCAGCCCAGTTATTGACGAATAAAATACTATATCAAAAATGAAATTAAAATCAAACTTCAAATATTGTGAAATTGGGATTAAGTTAAAGAAAACCAGTACAACACTTCACTACTTCATACACTTCCGTGGTATGTTTTAATCCGGCTTTGTCCCCAAAATGATAGGGATAATCCTACGTCTATTAATCCATTTAAAATGTCTGTTGAAATATAATATACGAAGCATTTTGAAATGATATTTTGTAAACAAAACCCTGAAGCATAACAAATTCATCAGAAATTAACACTGTTGACAAACATAATAAGTTTTAATATTATTATAATTGCAAAAACGTACAACGTCACCTATCGTTTTTATACAATCTGAAAAGCACAACGATACAACAAAACAAATTATATATTTCACAATTATTAAAGTTTTTTTTGCCAATGTTGGCTTTGAAAATGACTGTTTAACTTTCCTGTGTGAAAATAAGGTTTCATTGCTTCTTGATGTTTACAAAACGTAGTGAGGTCACAACGCTTTCCTTGCGGAAGCCGAATTTTAAAATTATTCTGTAAAACAGGAAAACCACGTGGTGTAGTAGAGGCCAAGCGTGACGGCAAGCTGAGTTCAATACTGCTGTATAACTATAGTAAATCAAGAAAAGAACTTATTACATGTGTATATATATTCAAATAAGAATTTTTCTTAAAATGATAACATGACGTTCAGAGTACAAAGTATTTTTGTGTTTTAAGCAAATTTTATACAAAGGCTGGTATTTTACTTAATTATGTACACACCACCCTTATAAGAGGCCTAACAGAAGATTAAAATGCTTCGTATAATATATTTCAACAAACATTTTGAAGGGATTAACCAGTCGGGACTCAAAAAACCAATACATAGAATTCAATACTATTTATTAACGAAAGTTTGAGCAGTACATTAACGCACGCGATAGATAGATAATATGCAAAAATACTAAATAATAAATCTTCAAAGGGATTAACAAACGTAAGATTATCAGCTATGATAGGTTATCCATCACTGGAGACAAAGCCAGATTAAGAGCTTAGGAAGTCCAGGACAAATTTTGAGGGGTACTTCAGAAATGAGTTTCACAAATATGTCAAGGACACACAAACTCCAAATATATTGTAAACACATCACCATTATAAGATGCCTAACAAAATATTAAAAAAGCTGTGCTGATGATCCTTGAATAGGCGAAACTACATTCCACAGCAGAGGGTGCGGCGAATCAAAAATATATTTGAATATCCTTGTTTAGGTTTCGATGTTGAAGATGAAAGTTCTGTGGTTGATAAGAATAATAACACAGTATTGTTGAAATTAAAGAAATATCAAATGTCAAATGGAACATGGGCGTACTTTTTTGCAGTTGTTTACAAACAGAATTTAAAGAAGTACCACATGGCTTCTGAAATTCGGACGTTAGCTCGACTAAAATCACATGCTCACAGGTTATATTTTCTGTGGATTAAATAGAGCCCAACTTCATAAATAAGTAAAGGACTCAAAATCCCCAAACATAGTATATATACACATCAACATTATAAGAGGCCTAACAACAGATTAAAATGTTTCGTGTAATGTATTTCAACATACTGTTACGTCTCCGTTTGTTAATTGATTTTTCCGTAACTTCGTTCCGACGAAATTTTAACGATACAAGTCTTTACTCAATAAAACTGGTTTATTCTTTCCGAATATAACTCTGCGATACACTTAATCTCAATACTCGCGCTAAAACAACACTGTAACGAACGAACGTTAACTTCAACAATACCGTGTGACTGCAGTTCAATTACTCACTATCTATACCTTTCCGCGTCACGTTGTCCCCTCCTATATATATATCCGCCCACCCTATATAAATAACCCGACAGAGTGAATAATCAATCTTAATTTCACACACAGTTGGGCCATAATAGTTTCACACAACTTATTAGTGTGTGCGTAACATTATTTGTAATTTTACACATTGTATAATGTGAATAAGGCTTTGAAGTTTCACATAACTGGACATTGAATAATCAGTTGTATACAGCTGAATACACTTTTAATCATTAGTTGTAAAGATTTATTCTAAATACACTGAATAATTACTTTTAGATTTATGATATTTCAATTATGAAAATTCAGTTGTAATTTCAAAAGCAGACACTTTACAATTGTGAAATTTTACAGAATCAGATGAACTATGAATAACCATTTGTAGCTAGCTACCTGCAGTTTTGAAATTTCATCACTATTTTGTAAACACTAGATATCTTTTTAATTAGATTATTATTTATACCTAAGAACAAATTCCATGTTTGTCTCTAAAACAAAAATGACTGAAAACTTAAGAATTTTATAAATCAGATTTTAGAATATTTAGTCAGGATATTGCTGATGTTGAATAATCAGTTGTAGCTACTTGCAGTTTTGAAGTTTATTCAACATTTCATAAGTATTAGGAAAATATTTTTTTTTTAAATACTATTTTAGCATAAGTCAAACTTTGTTTTTAAACCTAGAAAATATATTTACTAAAAACCACTGCCTTTTATAAATCATATTTAGGAATGTTTTGTAAGGATATTGCTAAATTTAGATATATAAAGAAAGGAAAATTTAAATCATTAAATATTTCTTGTAAAGAATTTGAATGGAATACACAGCAACAAAAGTTCACTAAACTGTTCAAAAATCATGTGGATAACAATAAAATATCTTAAACTTGGCAAAGCACTGTAGAATGATATATATAACAAGTAATATCCTAGCTGTATTATGGGTACTTTGAGATTTATGTTCACTTTAGAAAGAGGAAACAACTGTTTAAAGTATTTACCATTTAAACATTTATTTTATTTTATAAAACTATGATGCTTTTTTGAAAATATAACCAACTATCACAATAATACTAGCAACATAAAATGAATAAGTTGACATAAGTCTTTGAAAATTTTAAAATGAAAAAAAGTTTGTGGCTTAAGGAACACACACACACACAGAACAAATGTGTTGTATTTAAATGTTTATTTTTGTTTCAAATGGGTTATATATAGAAGCTTACTGATTAATTTATTATGTGAAGTTGTTTTTACATGTATCAATATCTGTTGTTTAATTATAATAATCGAGTAAAGTACAATAATTACTAAATAGGTAGTTTTTACTTTTTCATATTCTACTTTACTTCACTTTTATTTGTTTTCTCACTTTTACAAGTAAATGAAAATGGAGCTAGCAGAACATGATCATGCAATTAAGTTAGTGAACAAATAAAAAGTCACAATCAAATGTTAGAAGAAGACAAATATTGTTAAGAAATAGTTCATGAGAACTCTTATTAAAATTTAGTTAAGACTCTTAACACTGATTGATCAATAACTGTATGGAGTTATTAGAATGTTTTCCAATTGACATTTTTGGGCCACATCCAGAATAGAAGTAACATCCAGCATTGCTGTTGAAAATATTGTTTATTTATCCCCTCTTAACTATGAAGAATATATCTTGCATATATTCAAGCAAATTTTTCATGCAGATGTTTTCATTTGCTAGTTGGTGTCCTTGTAAACAGGATGTAGGAAGGTTGTAAAATTCTGCTAATCCTCTAGCTTAGTCAAAGGTTACATACCATAACAATTGTTCAATATAGTTTAAACTTTCTTTACAATGTTTCTGTGCCATGGCCTCATGAAGTTACACTATATTTATTTCAAGGAGTGGAACAGAGATTCTTAGAAGTTGGGGCTTATCTCCCTTGAATATGTATAATGGAAATGACCATTAACATATGTAATGTATGACCATGGAATGTCATATTTGGGACTTTAATTCTAAGGTAACACTGATAAGTTAGAATGAATGTTTCTAGCGAGTAAGTCATCATTATCCTGATTCTATGTCTTTGTCTTGTGCAGTCATATTTTCTCCATTTCAAACAGCTAGAGTTTCCAAGTAAGGAACAATGAAGTTTGCTAAAAAGAAAAAAAAAAGCACGTATTTGTTATATTTACAAAAATTTTGTTTTATTCATTACCTTTTGTTTGTGCCTCTTCCTTTGCTGTCATTTGTTTAAAATTATTCCCTGCTTAACATTTCCCGAATCTAATGTTTATTGAGTATATGTATAACTTTATATTGGACCTCAGTATACCTGAATATCACAAACTATCTTATTAAGATACATTTTGATTCCACGACCTATTATTTTTTATTGCAGAGTTTATTTTGAACTTTCTTCTAACTGGAAAGATACCATCTGAGAACAAGAGAAAACTACAGTTGAGGTGAGGACATGATCTGAGAGGGCAGCAATGACTAGGAAAGGTCTTCTCTTAGACCAGGAGATTTTGCCAGCTATTGTGAAAGCTATATATACATTCTTGATCTGTACTTAAAACTGAGAGGTAGCTAGTGAAAACTCTGTCTGCTGAGGCTCAATCTCTAATGGCTAATTCATGCATGCAGGAGCAGAGGGTGATAAAGGTGGGTCACAGTCAGTTTTGATGTTCCAAAACTCACTAAGGTGGTATCTTTGTTAACTAGCTCAGGCATTTTCAGGCACATATTTGTGTCAATAATGATCAAGGAGAGTGGGTGAGTTGATCGTGGTAACTGAAGAGACATAATGCCACCAGGCATAACATCTAGTACCTTGCAGACCTTTGGGACAGTCTGGAGACTTTTTAGCTGTAAAGCACATTGGTGATGCTTCAAGACTGCATCCATCACCTGTGGTGAATGCAGTATGTGTCATGGAATTCTTCTCCAGGCTTCTCCCACTTTCACTGTGTTTATCTAGATCTGTGTGTCTCTGTTTTCTTGTTGTTGTTTTTTGAGGAAAATGAGGGATTCCTTTAAATGCTGATAGCATCTTAGAAATAAGACAGTAGATAAGCTGGTAACAGTACTTGTCAGCAGCATGACTTAATTATGTTGGTGATGTGAAACAAGTGAATCCACAACCATTAAAGAAGATAGCAAAGGAAGATTTAGACCATTTACATAAGCATTTTAGCCATGTTGTTGCTTGGAATGAATGGACTCTGGGATAGGTAATGCAATATATGATGGTACCATTGATATGACCCCTGTGGAGAATCCTGATCAACACAGCCAAATTTCAGTGCTCATAGACTATTACATAGATGATCTAAAAAAAGCTACATTGGAAGGCATTTCCTAGCATGCCTCCTATCAATGATGATGATATACCCATCAATAAGTTTATCAAGAAACTGCCAAGCAAATGATGTGGTGCCAAATGGACCTCAGGAATATCTTGTCTTTGACAGAGATGGTTTCTGTAGTGATGTGGTTTGAAGTGATTATGTTGAACTACTTCCAACTGTGGACTCTTCTCTAAAGTAATCTCTAAGGTCCATAATCCTAAGGCTTGAATGTCAGCTCCACTGTATCAAAAGCCACAAGACATAGTCAGGATTTCAGATAAGACAAGAGGGTTTTCTAGTCCTATTTATCATAGTTGCCCCCACATGTGCAGAAAGAGTTGCTAAAAATGTCAGGAGCATCAGGGAAGGTGGCCCTGCTTCATTTGCATCATGCTTTGGTCAAAGCATCAATTCTGGCTTACCCTTGTAAGGACTGTTTATTTATCCTAGATACTAATGTTAGTGGAAGTAGAACTGTCCATTGCAGCAGTTTTGTCCCTAGCAAAGAATGGTATAAAGCCATCAATTACATATGTAAGGTTTCTTTACATCTCCTGTGGCTGGAGCACTCTTTTGAGCAGCTTTAGTGGCTATTTGTTTTCTTGGTGCTTTTCTGCCTATGGATTTTCTTGCAGTTTGCTTCGTGCGTGCCAAAATTCAGCTTTTCAGTCTAATCTGTACCATACTGTACAACTTCTGTGCTGAGAATATTCTTCTCATATGTAAGTCATACAATAACTGTTCCTATACATATATATATGTTTCAATTCATTCATTGTAGTTGACGTACCTGATGCCAGGTTAATCTAGTGAAACGTTGTACTTTCATTAAATTTTACTCTGTTTATCTGATTTATCAAGTTACAGTTAGGACAGTTGTGTGGTTGATAGATCAAAGTTGAAAGGGCATTATGACCTTTATTTTCTGAGCTACATGTTGTAAAAAGATATTAATAGATATCTTGTGACAACCACTCAATATATTTGAAGGGTTGTAGTAGAATTTCTACAGTGTTGGCATGCAATACTTGCTTGATCCACAGCTAGGATAGACAAGATTTTTAGATAAGATCCTAGAAAATTGGCAGTTTATTTTGATTACTGATGACATCTGGAAACTCTGACTCTCAAATAGCAAAAGTAATTTTGCTGTTGGCCCTGGTACTTCTGCTGCATTGAACTGTGTGTATGTGTTCTGTAGTTTGCAATATCAAATGCAATAAGGACTGATGATTATGACATGAAGAGCCATTTCATTTTACTTGTATTTTTGATTACTTAAATTTTCAGGAAAACATTCAAGTTGGACTGTCTTAATTATTTGGGTGGTACCTAAAATCCTACATGTGCTTTACCGTGCAGGAAGGTAAAAATGATGCTAGCAACAGTTAATTTGTTTATGATATTTGCCACTGAATAGTGATTTCATGTGCAACACTTATGCATTGGTTGATATATGGCATGGAAATAGATTTTGCATATGTGAATCCATATGTACCAGTTTATATACATGCATATTTAATTACGTATGGAAATGTTATACATACAAGAGCACAGTTTCTCACACAAATGAAGAATTTGGCTTGAAATATTGAGCCATGTATGTTTGGTAAGGACTATATGTTTAAACTACAACGAGAGAGAAATATGGTGTGTTCTATGTTTTCTTAAAGTTCATAAAGAATATTGCTAGTTTGGTATTAAACTGAAGTATCCACAAGCATGAGGTTTTCATTGAGAAAAAGATATAAAGTTACTAGATTAACCTACACTACATCAAGTGAAAAACATGGTGTATTCATTTGTTTGATGAAGGAATATTCACCATACCAATGAGTACATGCTTTTCACTTGATGCAGTGTAGATATTGGTGTGGTGAAGAAATATTTTGGAGTTTAGGTAACTATAATACTCATAGATTTTGTGATATAAGCTTCATTAAAGAAAATCACAATTATCTGTTCATTCAGACTGAAGAAAAATGTAGTAGAGTTACTGTTTTCCAGTAGTTTTGATTGAGAAATATTTTTGATTTTTATAATTGAGCTATTTCCAAACTCCAAATGGAGAATTTTTTTTTACCAGTATTATTTCTGAAGGAGGTAGTTGTTAACACAAATTTTTTGTTTATAATGTTAAGATAATTTTTGTGTTGTCTACATGAATATAATGATTTTAGTTATTAATCTGAGTTATGTTGGTTTCAGAAATCAGTGTTTGGCCTGTATGCAGTAGTGGATCTGGGATTTTGGAGAGGAGGGGGGGGGGGTCAGTCACCTGAATGGGTGCCATATAATTTTAGCACACATCTTTTATATTGATGCAGCCAGATGATACATCAAACTTAGATATAATATTCTAAATTATTGGCCTGTAGCTAGGAGAGGCAGGGAATAAAATTATTTATTTACATTATTTATTGTTAAAAAGGTGTACTTTAGAGTGGAAAGGCACACAATTATTAAAAAGGGGAGCCAGCCAAACTCTAACGTTATTCAAATACCTAAATTATTTTAGTTTAATTTATTGGTGATTGAAAACGATTTAAAACCCCCATTAATGTTGTATACAAATCACCGTTATAAGGGTCCTAACTGTAATTCTTTGATTTGCCAGCCCATGCTGTACCAATGCAGTCCACAGCAGAGGGTACTGCCAATCAAAGAAAACATTAGGCGTCTACGTCACAGATTCTCCTTTCGGTTTTACCTTTGGTGTGATTGAAAAGAAATTTGTAACATATATGTTTACTGAAACAACTAAAATGTACAGATTATAACAAAGAAAAGAAATGCAAAACTATGACTACCCGTAACTACCTACTAGTACTACTAAATTTCTAAGGTTATTTTGCAACTGAAGATACTTTCTATTACATTTCAATATATTTTGTTAATTTACAATTGTCTGTATATTAAAAGTATAATTAATTAGCCGATAAAGGTTTTAGCCCAGTACATTTAGACGTTAGGCCTTCTCCTCATGCATAACTTTATACCATTTCACAAAATATTGTTTCAAGCTATATTTTCAATGTTTTAATTTTGATGTTAGCTAGTGGGCACATGACGTTAAGTTGCTCCTAGAATACATAGAACGTTCAGGAATATTGTGAACGAGAAACTTTTTTAAGTGTCTGGAGAATGGCTACGTTATACATACGAGAATCGACGAGCAGTAAGTATGTCAATCAATTTAATTCATGGAAGTATCTGGATTTGTTATTGCATATATTCAGTTACTTGATCGATTAACCATGATATTGTACAAGTTAATCGCAGCACCATTAGAGAGGTGTTTCCGTTTGAATGCCATTGTAAAGTTACTTAGGCCTATAACTTATAAGTCAACAGTGTAAAAGTGAATATTAAGAATAGGTTAAACAATCGCCAAGTTTTTTACATTTTTATTTTAAGAAGTTGACGTTCGGTATATATTTAGTCTTGTCCTAACCCAGACATTAACACCTTAATCATACCTCAAAAGAGATGATAATGAAGGAAATGGTTACACAGTAACGATTCCTTTGAAAAATTGGCCATGAATGGGAAGCTAACTAAAGAAATAAGTGTTTTTCTAAATATTATAGTTACAAGGGGACTGGCCATTATGTGAATGATATAAATCATGGGTGTACGTCTGTATGAGTAATCTCGATTTCTGACATCTCAATAGAGTTTAACTAGAAATTGGCAAGATAGTTTATCAGTTATGTACAAGTTCTAAGTTATGCAACTATTGGCTGTACAGATTTGAGTGTTAAAAAGTCTACAGTGCATGGGTTTTCTAGAAATAATTACCAGTATGCCATGTAAACTGTAAAGTTTAAGCGCGAAAATGGGATTACAGTAAATTCATGTACCTGTTTATGGTAGCTTTTAAATCCATTGAACCATTAACTCTAATTTATTGCCAATTATTATATTATTAAAACGTGTAACCAAAATTTACTACGTAGTTTCACTAAGCCAAGCACTTGCGCTGTAAACTGTAGCAGACAACGGCAGCAAGCCAAATCGATATTATCACTCGTTAGTTCAGATAGGACACTACAACGGTTTTACATAAAAAATGTAAAAGTATCCAGGTTCTAGTGACATGACGTTTATTGCTTATTTATGATGCTTAAATTTTACTCTTTGGTCTTTACAATCAATGCAAAGGGCCTGGGAAGGCATGGTGGTTAGGGAAAGTCAACTCACAATTTGTGGGTCACAAGTTCAAATCTCATCACTGAACATGTTCGCCCCCCTTTTAGCCGGGGAGGGATGGGGGCTTTATAACGCCATGACCAATCCCACAATTCGATAGAGTAACTCAAGGATAAGCAGTGAGTGGTGTTGACTAGCTGCTTTTCTTCTAGTATTTCATTTCTAAATTAGAGATGGCTAGTGCAGATATCCCTCAAGCATCTTTGCACAAAGTTCAACAAATAAACAAACGTTAGCAAAAGTAGGTTTATTTTTTGGATGTTTGAGAGAGCTACTTTTTGACCTTAATTAGATTAATAAGTTTCATCTAGTTGGTTATATTGGCTGTTCTAAACAGTGAAATAAAGTGTGCCCTTTCGATATGTAGGTGACCCCTTAGGCTTTAATCCTTGAAAGTACCTATGTAGTATACAGGCATGCTAGATACTTTCTACCCACCTTTATTGAACTCTAAAGTTCGCATAACATTTTCCACAATTTTCCTGCATGCAAGCATGTATAGGTTTGAAGTAGAACATTGTTCAAGAAAATTATTTTTTGTTCTAGTTACTGATTGTTGTGTGTCATTCACCAGTGGTATCACGCATGCTTCTTATGGGGAAAGGTTTCTGTAAAGTTGAACACACTATGGTGAAAGTATGCAGCAATATTTTCCTCTGGCGAGATAGCTTGAGGTTACACCCTCCTTATTTTTCTATTTTAACGACCAACAGTGACGTAGGTGGCGCAACTGCCCTGAGAAGACCAGCGCTATAGAAACGTATATACAATACAATGTTTTCTCAGTCTGGAACAAATTTTTCTGAGAGCTCTCAACCTCCGGTACAAAATGTACATAACGAATGACAAAAGAGAAATTACAACGCTTGCGCATGGTAACCTTCCAAAAACAAGGAAACAAACAAATGAAAGACAATCAATTCAAAGAAACATGGCAGGCAAATTCAGTTGTATAATTCATATTGTTGCGTCAGCGAGTCACGTGACTACAATGACGCAACGTTTCTAGAACTATCATGTACTTTGTCGAATGTTCAAGTTCTTACTAGGAAACTAGTTAGTGTTCATATGCTGTCAAAATTGGGGTGAATGCAGTTAATTACTCATAATTTGTCCTGTTGCATAAAACTACAAATTACTTATTCACAGTCAGTCTAGTGATGCTAAGTTATCTTTGAGTATTTATCCTTCAGTTGTGTGCAAGTTTAAATAAATCGCCAATTTCTCATTTTTTTCAATACCAAGAACTGGCTTTCTGCCTTCCTAATCTATCACAGACCACAAAAATACAAGTACAATAAAAAAACCATTATGATTTGTATATGAATATTCTGTAAGTTTTTGTTTGTTTTCACAAAATCCCATGAACCTGCAAGGTTGTGAGAGACAGATGCCAGTCCCCAGACCAGTAGTTGAGAAACACTGATCTAGATGACTAAATAACACACACTGAGATAATAAAGAAATCAGAATAAAAACAAAAAAAGTAATTCCTCTGAACACATTTCTTTTAAATATTATTGCATTTATACAAAAGTTATAACTATTATACTCTTTGTATGATGCTTATTTATCTTTTTTATGGTAATATGTAAATCACACTGTAGAATTTTGGTTTTAATTGTCTAAAAACAATTTCAGAATAAATTAAAAATAAATTCTGGTTTCCAATGTAAGTTCATTTAGTATTTAAGTTGTACTGATTAGAACTTGTTTTCCAAAGTTCCAATTGTCATTGTGGTAATCTCACCTTTACATTTCTTTGGCTCACAATTGAATCCGGGACCTTTCACATGCCAGCAGAGTGCCCTATTAACTGAGCTAAATGGTCAATGCACTAGTAGTTACTATTAACAACTCAAATTAGCAGGTTTTTCACCTTTTACAAACATAGTTCATCTTCAAGCCTTATCTCAAGGTTATAAAACAACAAACTGCCCATTGTAGTGAAAAAATAAATCAAGTTGTAATGCAGGCCTGTGTGAAGGATTCTGTTAAAATAACATTAGAGTACATAGTAGTAATATAAACATTTGAACTAAAACCTGGTTAAGTGCATCAGTTTAAAATTTCACAGTTCCTAGTCTTTTTTTTTTAGATAACTAATACTTAAATTGCAAAAATCACATACATTTCAGAAGTTTTCTTCATACATAGACTAATCTTTTTCCAAAGATTTGGAGACATTGTGGGGTCTTTTTAAAAAAAAAATGCCTGAATGAATTAATTTTACATGTATTTCATTATGTGTCAAATCAAAATTGAAAACTGATTCAAAATAAAACAATGTGAAAAATACTGATAAAGTAAGGCTACTGAGGTTGTTAATTAAAACCAAATTTAGATGCTTTTGAGACCAAAAATTACTGTACTGTCAGATTCTTTTCATGAAATTATTCACATTCACTCAGAACATTTATGATAATCATTTCACATTGTTCCTTTATATGCAAGGACTTATAATGTAGGACTAAATATTTTAAAATATCATCACATCTAGGAACTTTTGGATTGGGCAAAACCAAAGATTTTTTCAAAATGATCATACAGTACAATGTTGATATATAATTTTAGACATTAAATCAAAAATCTTTCAGCAATACTTGAAGTTTATCTTCATTTCTTCATATTACTGAAACATTAAAATAGTGCAATCTAATCATTACAGATTGTGGGTCACCTGGTGTACAGATTTAGAGCTGTGATATTTATGGTGCAAGGCCATGTACATTAATGTATATGTTACTTTACATATTTTAAGCTACACAATCTGTCCCCAATTTTGAACAGATAGACTAAAGTGAAGCAGCTAGTTAACAGCACCCACCACCAGCTCTTGGGATACTCTTAAGTGAATAGTGGGATTGGACTGTAACTCACAATGTACCCAAAACTCCAAAGGGGATGCAACCATGAATCCTTACATTCACAGTCTGGCACCCTAGATAAAACCTGTCCCATTTCATTTCAGATTCATATAGTTCAATTGCTCTTGATCCAAAGTTAATAAATACACAAAAATTCAAGTCTGTTTTAACATAAGTGAGGACAGAGTATTTCCTTTTAACCTTGAAATCTAAAAGTTTGCTTCTGAAGTTCCATATACCATAGATTATTATGTAAAAGTATTTCATGGTGATTGTTATGTATGTACAACAGTAATGTTATTACTGTTATGAATCACATTATTTCAAGTAAAATATTATGCTCCCTTACAATGTTTAAAAAATTGTACAAATTAGAACTAACTACATAAAATTTGTAGTTGGTGGATTTGGACTTGTAATTAATACAGTTATGCATAATGTAATGTTTAATATATTTGATCATTCTAATGTTTCATGAAATTTCAATAATTTTTGTATCTTGCACAAATCTTTTACCTGTAACAAAAAAAATCCTTTAGATTTGAGGAATGTACATACACGCACAGTATATAAAACTGAATAGGTCAAAACATTGTATATGCAAAAGAAAGTGATTAATTAAGTTATATGAAGATAATCCCAACGACCAAAATTTCTTGATGCAAAATGATTGGATGGATAAATAAATATATATATATATATATATA
>NW_013666429.1:286559-289216 GCF_000517525.1 Limulus polyphemus
TATTAAGTAAAGACTTGTGTCGTTTAAGTTTCGTCGGAACGAAGTTACGGAAAGTTAATTAACAAACGGAGACGTAACAATATTATTCAGCTAACACAAACTCTAGCCTGAACTTAGGTGATTAAACAAATATAAAAATTTTGTTATCTGACAGTATTAAATTATAAAATTGCTCGTGTATTTTTTTAACTAAATGTGGTGCATGTCAATCTTTATGGAAGCCAAATAAAACAAAAATGTTTTATCAGATAAAACAATATTCATATTTTCATGTTGTTAGTTGTTTTTTAAAACACAAACGGCATGAGTTGTTTTGTTCTATTCTCCCACACTAAGCTCTTACAATAATTTAAATTTGCGTGGGTTTAAGTAATTTCTTTAATGTGTGAATAATTTTCTTTAAACTGTTGAAATTCTTATGATTATATGTTTCTTTTAATAAAAACTTCACTACCATCATATTTAAAGGATAAAAAAAGGCACGTATAACCCCAAAATTACCACAAATCGCATTGTGGATCGTCTAGAAAATTTCAGAAACTATTTTCCTGGTGATTTACTAAAAAGTTATAGACATAACAGTGACATTTTAGCCCACGTAACTTAAGTTAAATTCTAAATATAAAAATTCACTCACATAAGGAAGCATAGAGGTTAATATCACATGTAGCTATCTTGCTTTACGAAGCTGAGTACATTTATAAATATAATTGATCAATTTCTAAATAAAAATATTTTTAAATTCTAAATATAAAAATTCACTCACATAAGGAAGCATAGAGGTTAATATCACACGTAGCTATCTTGTCTTACGAAGCTGAATACATTTATAAATATAATTGATCAATTTCTAAATAAAAATATTTTTAAATTTGTGTAAAAGTATATGTTATTAAAGTCTAAACAGTGACATAAACAATTACATGTGATACACACTGTTTAAAAGATGACGATCTCGGCAGTGCTAGTTTACATTCAAAAGCAATCCTAAAACCCAAACCCATCTTTCCTATAAAGACCGCCGACTAGACGTGACAGCTTCTCATGATAACGCCGGTACAATACACTTTACTAATGTGATATTTATGAGTAGGGCCGGATTAAGGACTTGGGGTCCCGGGTCAAATTTTTAGTGGAGACCTCAGAACTGAACTCCTGATTTTTAAAATGAATCATTGCTATAAATTAAAGAATTAATCAAAGTTTCACGACTTACACTGAAATAATTTACATAGACTTACTTATCCTATAATAAACTTTTAACATGTACTAACGACCCACAAAACAGTTGCAGCAATTTTCATACCCTTCACTTTAATTTTCATTATTTTATCATTTTCTCGCACGCCATTTAAGCTAGCAGGTATTATGTATTAGATTGATAAATCCTGGTCTATTTGAAAATAAAATAAAATACGCGGTCAGACAAACAAACTCACGTAAACGTAATTTTATTTAATAAAACTACACGTAAAATATAGTAATGGTATTTATAATATTGTACTGAATATGAAACAGTTATGAGTGTTCAGTGTATAACACAGTTTTACGAGTTGAAACAAAGAAACTCTCAAGAACGAAAAATAAAATCCGTAGTAAAGAAAAAAAAAGTAGTTAAAAAGGTGTTTATAGCAGTCTATGAAACGAAAGGAAGCTAAATTATTGCAAAGTAAAATAAATGTAACGTTTTAATGAAGGCAAACTTAGCCGAATGTGTAGAAACGTCAGAATGCATGTTCACAAAGTGATAAGCACATGGTTTTGAACGAGCTGTGCATGTGTATTTTAGACATAAATAAGTCGAGAAAGTCCATAGAAATTGCATTTAGTGTAATTTTTTGTTGTTTAAATTACAAGCAGGTTAAGTGTTGTTTATGTAAAACACTATGCAAATAAAAAACTATAGTTGAAGTCGAAGCCATTCGTCACGTAATTACAATGACATTGTGCCATCGTGTACTATACTCGTTGAATTGAAAAGTTTGGCTAAGCAAAAAAACAGGTAAGGCTATTCTGAACTGAAAAGCCAATATGCAATCCGGACTCCTCGGACAAAGACATTTCTAACGATGTGAGATTTGTAATGTTTGATCGAGAAATTTGCGAGAAAAATTCCGGATGGACAAACGCAAGCGTATTATTTATATAGATTTGTGGCGTTCAATACAAACAACCATATATTCTCCAAAGAGCACCATGAACTATATTGTGCTTTTACGATCCATTTCAAGCGATGGATAGGTAGTATACAAGATGTTATTTTAATATTTATAATAAATATAAAATAATGACAACGAATTATTTTATTAAATGAACAAGTAAATACTTATGAAAGAACAAGTTATAAGAACAAATTAATGAAAAATTACAAAATAATAGATTTATGTGAAACGACTAAAATCACGTTTGTTTGTCTGTGTGAGAGCAAAGCCACATTGTGCTATCTGTTGTGCCCACCGCGGGGAATCGAACCCCATCGGGGGACACTAAAATTGTAGACATATTTTTTCAGTGAGGCATCCAGTTTTTTGATTATTATTTTTTTCTTAACTGGGGACCCATTCGAACCGGGGGGCCCGGGACAATTCTATACATTCTCCCTCCCCCTAATCTGGCCCTGTTTATGTGTGTGTGTGTGTGTGTGTGTGTGTGTGTGT
>NW_013666429.1:289368-290791 GCF_000517525.1 Limulus polyphemus
CTACTCTCCTACCCTACTCGTGTGTGTTAGTGTGTGTGTGTGTGTGTGTGTGTGTGTGTGTGTGTTCTCTACCACATTCAATGCACTATTTAAAGAGGTAGTTACTTATCTTCAAATATAGACAGTGCCCCGTTTCCTCACATTTAATTTCACGAGGATATGGCTTGCACACTTGCAGCAAGAACCACAATAACATATTCATACAGTAACGACGTTTCCACTAGATCAAGAGAAAGACTCTTGTTTGTATATGAACTTGTTCCCACACAAATTTGCTTTCCTACATAACCTGGCGAGTTCATGACGAAGTCCACGCGGACCACAGCAAAATACTCCCACATCCATACTGTAAAAACCACAATAAAATGAAATAATATAATTATATATGTGTGCTACTTTTTAGGGTTATGCATTACAACTTAGTTGCTACTAGAATAGAAACTAATTACACTTTTATAAACTAAATTGAGTTTTAAAAGAGCTTGTCTTTTTCGTACGTCATCAAAAAAAACACAAAAAAACACTTTATATCTACTTAGTTCACTTCACTAAGTTTAGAATGTATAGTTTTTTTACATTTAAAGGAAATTAACTCCGCAAAAATCTTGATACATTGAACCAACATCTTGCAGCGCAGTATCTCAGGCTTGACTCATAAAATATCTTATGACTGTTATCTCAGTATTTTATAATTACGTCTCAAACAATGTGGCCCAATACTATTCAAACTTAATACAATGACTTTATTTCAACCTATAATTTACTGCATTAGTATGAATAATAACCTCTAATATATCTCATGAAAGTTGTACTTGGAGTTTATCTGTATTTTTTTTTTATCACAAAACATAGCGTATAATGAAAATGTATTTGAAACTGAGAAATTTGTTGATATGACTTTGTGCTTGTGAAGAAGCTTGTATCAAAGTAAACACACCACGAATTCTAGATCAGCTTACCCTCTATATAGTTCTTCCCATTCTCTGAACAGACAGGGCCAGTCAGGTCGCCCAAATTGAACCTTGTACACCAGACCAGGACAAGCCCTTAAAATATTCTGGAAAAAAAACGTTATGATCTGTTCAAATAAAAGTCAATAACAATAATTAATTACCGTATATCACGGAATATAAGACGCACCCTTATTTTGAAGACAAAGTTTTGGGGAAAAAAAGCTACAGTCGCATTTGATAGATTTTTATTGAACAAAAATTCAGTTTGATACTTTAAAAATTAGTATATATTGTTCTAAACACAAAAGAGCTCAAACATCAAAATAAGAAAATACCGTAAATCAAAAAAAGGTTTAGTTTGTTGTTTAGTTTGGTTCAAAACCTACAAAATCTTCATTGGTTTCACTGTAATTTATTTTTTATTATTTAGGGAGCATTATAAATAGTTATGTTTTTAAAAGAAAAAAACT
>NW_013666429.1:291488-293786 GCF_000517525.1 Limulus polyphemus
AGTGCGTCTTATATACCGAAAAAATACGGTAGATCAGAATCGGTTATTCAAATACTGTTAAAGTCAGGTTTTCATTGTATTTGAACAGAGGGAGACAAACATGAATTCGCGAGTGTAATGGACATAACCAACGGTAGTTTAGTTTATTACTTATATATATATATAATTTAAGTAAAAGCAAAACGTGAGAAATTAATTCAAATTGGAGCAGTTATTCTGTGTGACCTTTCTGTGGTGTTATTGCTACATAAAAAAAAGAAAAGAAAAAGGAGTGGCTCCTAGAATTTATCATTAGTCATCTTGCAAGTGGTAACAGAAAGCTTAAAAAGACACGGATACACAAACACGCCTTGTTTTTCTCTTGTTATTCCAGTATTTTTTGCTTGTTTGTTTTTAAACAATTTTTTTAATCAGAGAGTTCTGAATGTTGTTTCATGATATGAGGCAACATTTCGAAACAGTGACTAACTGTACAAAAGGGAAAATAAAACACTCGGTATTTTTTTCTAGTGTCGTTAGCAGTCGTAGATTGTGTAATGCAGTAACAAAACACAAGCATAGCAACGTGGGCCAGGATGATCTCATATACATACCCTAACATGTGAAAACACTATTTTAGTCTTGTGCAAAACTTGAGTTTTTGAAGGAATTTTTACACAGACTTATGGTAAATTCACCTTATTTTGGTTAATACCTTACTTCAGATCAACCCCCCCCCCCCAGTGGCACAGCGGTATGTATGCGGACTTACAACGCTCGAATCCGGGTTTCGATACCCGTAGTGGACAGAGCACAGATAGCCCATTGTGTAGCTTTGTGCTTAATTACAAACAAACAACTTCGGATCAAGTGGTAGTTCTGATAGTTTTAAATTTAAAGAAAGTTTCCTTTTTTCTGTCTTTATGAGAAACTAACTCCACGTGAAGAGCTGCATATAAATTGAACATCATATAGGCTTGCTGAACACTTTAGAACCCTGATGTATATAAACTTTCCTATAACTATAATTGTCTCTCACCTGTAGTTGTTCTTGTCTATATTGACGTGTAAGGTACAACTGAATGTCTATAAAATCTGGGCGATTTTCTTCCCACATCTGTAACACAGGAAAGTACAATTATCTTGACTGCAATAGGATTCGCAGTTTTTAATTTGCAAAATGAGCCTCTAATAAGACCCACCGGAAATACAAAACCGTCCCTTTAATTTAAGTCCATCAACTGTAACCGATAAAACAAGTTGTCTTTATTATAAACTAAATCATAATATACCCTTTTCTATATTCTAATAACACATAAGAGAAACGAGTTAAAACCGTTCCTTTAATTTGGCCAACTCAACTGTAACCGACAAAATAAGTCGGTCTTTATTAGAAAACATAAAAAAAAGTGTATCCTTTTCTATATCCTTGAATATTTTACATATTTTGAAATCAATAAAATACCATAAACAAAACACCAAATGTTTACCTGGTTCTGGATACAAGTCAGAAGATCAGTAAAACACAGGAAGGACTGCATCTCTCGACAAAGCCATAAGAGATGAAAACGTTTAACAGCTAACTTATCTAAATTTCTCGTCCTTACTCTGAAACGATTATAAATGTATTATTTTTATTCATTAACAACGATAAAACTCAGTTTTTTTTTCTAACTGAAAAAGCGAATTATTGATTAATATTATATATTATATAATCTTCTTGTAAAAACTTTCACACTGTTACTCTTGACCATAATTTGAAGTTAATGAAGTTTCTCAACTGCTCTAAATTTTTATGGCTTCGTTATTCCTGTAGTTGATGCTGCATGTTATCAGTTTTTACTTCTATGATAAGTAATAATTAAATAGGTACTCATAAATTAAGGCAGGGTTGGATAGATTAATTTTGTTAAACTTAGTTCTAATAACTAATGGTTATAATGGTCATAATATTCACAAGATAATTTTTGTTAATGGTAAATAGATTCAAAATTAATCTCTTCACTTTTTACTTCTATGATAAGTAATAATTAAATAGGTACTCATAAATTAAGGCAGGGTTGGATACATTAATTTTGTTAAACTTAGTTCTAATAGCTAATGGTTATAATGGTCATAATATTCACAAGATAATTTTTGTTAATGGTAAATAGATTCAAAATTAATCTCTTCACTTTTTACTTCTATGATAAGTAATAATTAAATAGGTACTCATAAATTAAGGCAGGGTTGGATACATTAATTTTGTTAAACTTAGTTCTAATAGCTAATGGTTATAATGGTCATAATATTCACAAGATAATTTTTGTTAATGGTAAA
>NW_013666429.1:294472-298094 GCF_000517525.1 Limulus polyphemus
AGCGACAAGGTACATTAGTGTATAATCCCATGTAGAAGGACAAAATATTTTAATACATCATTAGTAGTATTCGACCAATCAGAACAGAATTCCACATTCAAAGTGGCATACAAGGCGACAAGGTACGCTAATGTATAATCCCATGTAGATGGACAAAATATTTTAATACATCATTAGTAATCTTCGACCAATTAGAACAGACTTCCACATTCAAAGTACCATACAAGGCGACAAGGTACGCTAACGTATAATCCCATGTAGATGGACAAAATATTTTAATACATCATTAGTAGTCTTTGACCAATCATAACAGACTTCCACATTCAAAGGGCCATACAAGGCGACAAGGTACGCTAATGTATAATCCTATGTAGATGGACAAAATATTTTAATACATCATTAGTAGTAAAATAAACCAGTTTTATTAAGTAAAGACTTGTGTGTCGC
The DNA here is from genome assembly GCF_000517525.1 of Limulus polyphemus. Classification (NCBI taxonomy): domain Eukaryota; kingdom Metazoa; phylum Arthropoda; class Merostomata; order Xiphosura; family Limulidae; genus Limulus; species Limulus polyphemus. The sequence goes on from NW_013666429.1 coordinate 294,920, forward strand.
TTAAGTTTCGTCGGAACGAAGTTACGGAAAATTAATTAACACACGGAGACGTAACAATATTTACAAGATAATTTTTTGTTAATGGTAAATAGATTCAAAATTAATCTCTTTATTCAATCGATAAAAATGTAAAATTAGTGTATAACAGCGCTAATTTAGAGTATAATTGATGTCGTTGTTGTTAGCACAAAACTACACAATGAACTATCCATGCTCCGTTCACCATGTGGAATCGAACACTGGATTTGAGCGGTGAAAGTAAGTAAACTTATCACTAACCCATCGACAGATAGTATAATTGGAAGGAAGTCTTAGTTTAACTACTGTTGAAACTGTCGTTTATGAGACATTAAGACTTAAGCCTTATAGTCGTGGTATCAGCAGCGGCCTAGAATTAAAAAAAAGTATTTTAATGTATTATTCTAGCTATTGCGGTAGTGAGCTAGTTTTATAAAAGGGCGTCTGAACTACTAATAATGCATAGTGTGCACCTGATGGAGATCCTTCTTGATTATGTTGCATAGTGTTGCCTGGAACACTTGGACAGCTTTTGCTACTGACCTTTGTGGATTCTTATCTCTTACCGTAAGCCGCACTTTGCTTAATGTGGCTTGGGTACGAAGGCCCTTTTAGGATGGTCCATGGTGCTCAAATTCATCCATATTTCTTTGTTTTCCATTAAGTATAAGGGATATCTCCGTCTTGGAAATTCTAAACTTGGATCTGAACTCATCTTTATGATTTAAGTGTATGAATATTTTGAGTCAGAAAGAGTTGTTACATACCATTCTCAAATTCGATCACTTCTTGGTGGGATCAAACTACCTACAAAACGCCAAATGTTAAAATATTGTTTTGAAAGACGCCATTCCACCACGACTTTATTTCTGCTGTGACTTGCTAATTTTCATATTCAAAATCGTTTTAGTACTATGTACTTAACCCTCTGAATTATTCTAGCTAGTGTCAGTGGCCAAGAATAGAAAGAGGGTATTTTGAACTACTATTCAGTAATACAATATTCTAGCTTTAGCACCAGTGTTCTAGATTAGAAAAGGATGTGGACTTCTATTAATACATCATTCTGACTGGAAACTTGAATGTTGCCAAATGCTGTTGTGATGTTTTACCACACTAACTACCTAAACATAGTGATAAAACAAAACACAAACTTAATAACAGGAAGCATTTATTAGACATGTCGGAATCGTCATAATTCCATCATCAGTAATCTAGGGTTGCAAAACAAACAATCAATATTTGTAATTATAACAGAAATATATACATAAGATATAAACATTGTTCACATCTCGTCTACTTATACACGTGCGGAGACTGTAAAGCCTCCTATATTGGTGAAACCAAACGTCACATTAAAGTACGAGTATGTGAAAACATGGGCATATCAATAAAAACTGGAAGAAAGGTTACAAACCTTCCCAACTCCGTTATCTCTCAATACAATACAGAAACAGGACACCCGATATCTCTCTCAAACATTAAAATTCTTTCAACAGCCAAACATAATACAGAACTTCTTATAAAAGAAACATTATACATAAAAACTCTTCTCACACCCCTAAATAACACACAGTCTGCACTCGATTTAAACCTATTTTAACTATTTCACTTGTACCTCAGTTTTCATTTTCTCGTGTCATATTTGTATATTCGATTTGTTTATTTCTTATGTACATATTTCTGTTGTAATTACAAATATTGTTTGTTTGTTTTGTAACCCTAGATTACTGATGATAGATTATGACGATTCCGAAGCGTCTAATAAATGCTTCCTGTTATGATGTTCGTGTTTTGTTTTATCGTTAAGCTGCGTTTTCCGAAAAATGAGTCGATTACTACTAAATATAGTGGGTTTAATTTAAAAGTCTATGTTATTCAAAGAAATCCTGTAAGAGAAACCTAAATATTACACACTACCTTATATAATTGAGGAACGAGGCAAATGGTGTGACACCTATACCACCAGCCACACATATACTGACCCTGTGGTGGAGTACACCTTCTGAAGGACTGCAGAAAGGCCCATCAATGTAAAGTCTAGGGATGAAAGTGAAATAAAACCAACGTTAAATCTGTGGAAGAATATAAAAGAGTCACCAATAAAAATTAACATAAAGCTTATGGAGTAACTTAAAGCAAACCTATGAAAAGTCTGGTTTTAAATATAACGAGCTTTGTTAAGGGATTGTGCTGTAAATTTATGGAGAGAAGCTGTACAATTCATAGCAATTGGTGAACATTCTCCTTTTGAACGAATTATATGTTAATACATAAATGCCCCTGCCCTTTTGCACGAGATTACTAATGATGGAATTATATACTAGCGTACCTTGTCGCCTTGTATGGCACTTTGAATGTGGAAGTCTGTTATGATTGGTCAAAAATTACTAATGATGTATTAAAATATTTTGTCCATCTACATGGGATTATACATTAGCGTACCTTGTCGCCTTGTATGGCACTTTGAATGTGGAAGTCTGTTATGATTGGTCAAAGATTACTAATGATGTATTAAAATATTTTGTCCATCTACATGGGATTATACACCAGCGTACCTTGTCGCCGTGTATGGTACTTTGAATGTGGAAGTCTGTTCTGATTGGTCGAATACTACTAATGATGTATTAAAATATTTTGTCCATCTACATAGGATTATACACTAACGTACCTTGTCGCTGTGTATGGTACTTTGAATGTGGAAGTCTGTTCTAATTGGTCGAAGATTACTAATGATGTATTAAAATATTTTGTCCATCTACATGGGATTATACATTAGCGTACCTTGTCGCCTTGTATGCCACTTTGAATGTGGAATTCTGTTCTGATTGGTCGAAGATTACTAATGATGTATTAAAATATTTTGTCCATCTACATGGGATTATACACCAGCGTACCTTGTCGCCGTGTATGGTACTTTGAATGTGGAAGTCTGTTCTGATTGGTCGAACGTTCGTTTGTTTAGCGCGATTGTTGAAGTTGAGTGTATCGGTAAAGTTATATTCGGAAATCAATAATACTTCTGACTGCAGTTCAATTACTCACTGACTATCCACACATTACATTCCCCTCTTCTATATACCAGCGTACCCTATTTCTAGTAAGAACTTGAACATTCGCCAAAGTACATGACAGTTCTAGAAACGTTGCGTCACGG
>NW_013666429.1:299046-303148 GCF_000517525.1 Limulus polyphemus
ACTATAACGACGAACCTTAACTTCAACAATACCTTGTGACTGCAGTTCAATTACTCACTGTCTACACACACACTACAACCATCTCCCACGTCACGTTTTTCCCCTCTTATATATACCCGCCTAACCTATATCTAGTAAGAACTAGAACATTCGCCAAAGTACAGGATAATTCTAGCAACGTTGCGTCACTGTAGTCATGTGACTCGCTGACGCAACAGTACTAATATGTTTAGTTCACGAATCTAAATATAGTTTTTATGTTTGAATGCAAAAGGTGTATTCAAACGTTGCAGCATGCAGAATTAGTGTCGTAATGAAGTTTGTCATTTTAGGTATTTTCCCTAATGTTCAGAATTTACCAACAATTCTTTATAGTACAGTAACAAGGCACATAAAATGGGTTTACATCGTTTTAACGCCATTTTTAATGTGCATGCCTTCGGGATAATAATTCCCATTGCAGTCCAAATAGTAGTGTAATTAAAAACTAGATTAGAGTATAGGCTTTTTTTTCCACTTATAAAATGAAATCAAACTGTGATGCAAATTCTGCATTTCAAAAATGCTTATAAACATAAAATAAGATATAAATCACCAAACTGTTCGTGGAAAAAATATATTCCGCGACATGTGCGAGCTAAGATTATGACAAAAGTTAACCTATACGTGAAAACATTTTGATATATTTGATTAGTGCACATAGAAAAACAAGAAGACGTGGACAATTGAATTTAAAATTAACTTCGCTAATGAGGCGACTGACGTAAGTTGATATATTCATATAAATATTATGTCACACACCCTGTGGCTCAGCGGCAAATCTGAGGGCTTAAAACATTAAACATAGAATTTTGACACCCGCTGTTCGCAGAGGACAGACAATTCATTGTGTAGGTTTCTGCATAACAAACAAATGAGCATGAAATTAGCATAGTTTTTCGAGTGGGAGGTAAAATTATTTAGCCATAATGTATGTTTTTTTTATTTGTTTATTGTTATTAAGAAGAGCGAGTATCGAAACCCAGACTTACCGCCAAGCCACGGGGGGATGGACAATGTTGGTCATAATATAAAAAAATAGTATAAAATATTTTAACATGTTTGATGCTTCTAGACAAACCTAGTGTTTGTACACTAAATAATTTTATGTTTTTTTATGCGTGTAGCTTTATTTAAGAATTCAAACAAAAAATAAATCGGACTACTTCACTAGTTTCTTTGTTCAACAGACATTGAGGAAAGATTATATAAAGTCACTGCTGTTTCTCTTATATACGATACACAGGTAACGGAACACAGCCAAACTTCATTAATTCGAAAATTACATAACTTTTTTAAAAACACTCACGTGACCAATCTCCGTTCGTCCTGAGATGAAGCGTAAACTTGGCTTGATCTGCCGTTGCACACTAATTGAATAAAACGGAATAGTCACACGTCAACGTAAAATCACTTTGGTTAGATAATGCTAAGCAAGTCTGAAAAAAAAAATCTGCCTTTCCCTTCGAAAATTATCAGAATGTATGTTTGTGTAATTACCTTATGTGGTGAGTCTTTCGTAGGTGGAGGTTAGAGTTCTTTTTTTAAATATCTATTTTTTTCTCTTAAAAAACTGTTTCAATAACGCAATCGTTTATTTTAACAACGATATTTATGTTAAAACAAATAGAAAAGCACGTGGTTCAGCTGTAATGTTAAGGGACAAGCTATTTTTTTGGTATTTCTTTTCATGCCAAAAATAATGAGCCCTAATCAATTTAGAAAGCGTTAACTAAAGCCAATCTGAGGTTACCCTCTCTTGAGATGGAACGTGTGACATCATTATTTCCTAACACAGCCTCAACTTATTGAAATTAAAGAATAGGTTAAACAATCGCCAAGTTTTTTATATGTTTATTTGAAGTCACATTGCAAACATGAAAATAAAAATATAAACACTTGTTTAACCTATTCTTTAATTTCGATATCTTTGTCGCCTATGCGGTTAAATGTACATTTCTATTCATAAAGCCTCAACACACTGTCATGGCTACGTCATAAAGAAAATTCTCGCATGAACTGAGTGGTAATATCCCAACAATAATTTTTTTTCTTGTTAAGTAATAGCTTTTATAGCTCAAACTATATCATTGTTCACTGAAGATAAATATAAAGGAAGTTATATAGGAAGAAATATCCTGAATGATTTACATATTATTATTATTCTAGAATCTAGAACGTTCTAAGAGTTTTGGATAAAAATAATGAAACTATCATATGGGCTATTGTTTAAAAATTATTTTAGTACATTTTTGTGTAAAACTTTATCACATAAACCTTTACTTACCGAGGTGACTGTGAACGGATGCCATTCCAATAATGACACTTTGGGACAATTTAGAAGGACATACTAAAGAAAAAAAATCATAAACATGGATTATCTTAACAATTCCAGTTTCAAAATGCTTAAATTTTGTTTCAAATTTTAAGTGAATGATCCACAACAATAGGGCTAAACTTCATAATCACATGCAGCTTGCACTACTTTTGCAAACTGATTATTACTAGGACACGGCGTCCTCTGTTTTTCGGACCTAACCATTATTATCATACAGTTCCCTAGTGTCCTAAATTTTCTAATGGTACCCACATCTTTTTTCATCTTACCGTTAGTATGTAACAGTGTCCCTTAATTTCCCCAAACTGATCGTTATCAAGAAATGACATTTTTTTGCTCCTCCAACACTACTCTCATCTCTGTGGCTGTAAGCTTGAGGGTTTATAAAGCTAAAACGTAATTCGATCTCTGTTGTGGGCACAACGCGGATAACTCACTGTGCGTCTTTGCGCTTAAGACGAAAACAAAGTTTTCCAAAACAGATCATTGATTTCTTGACAACCATCAGTTTGGTATAACGTAAAGGACACTGATAAATGGTAATGATCAGTTTGAAAAATCAGAAGGCATCATTTCATGATAATGATCTGATCATGAAATCAGGATACACAATTTCTTAACAACCATCAGTGTGTATCCTGATTTCATGATCAGATCATTATCATGAAATGATGGCTTATGATTTTTCAAACTGATCAGTACCATTATTCAGTGTCCCTTACATTATCCAAAACTGATGGTTGTCAAGAAATTCTGTACCCTGATTTCATAATCAGTCCATTATCATGAAGTGATGGCTTCTACTTTCCCAAACTGATCAATACAATTTATCAATGTCCCTTACGTTATACCAAACTGATAATTACCAAGTTTTCGCAAACCGATTATATTAGTCATTGGCTTTTGATTTAACAAATTAAAAATGTGACGTACACTGTTTACACGAACCTATATCGCCATATAGCAGTTTCCTGTATAATTGACTAAACTACTAGCATATACATGTTTTCTGGATTGCCTGTGTTACCTGCATAATACCTACTTAATGAATTAAACTACAGTTAAAAACACTTAAATTAATCATCGAATTATCATGGCCTACTTAACTTTATGTTGATAAGTATGCCATTATTTATTGAAACGAAACTGTCTGATCAGTCTCACTTCGTCTAGTTAGTACGCAAGTAGACATAGGGTGACGTCTCTTCCACATTATACCACATAAAGAAACATAGCAGTAGCGCTTATAAAAGCGTTTCATAGCAATATCTTAAATATAATATAAAATAGTATTAATTTGTCACTTCAATGGGAAAGAAAGATGGGAAGTCTTACTTGTTACTTCAATGAGAAGTGTTACTTGCCACTTTAACGGGAAAGAAGGATGGGAAGTATTCCTTGCCACTTTAACGGGAAAGAAGGGCGGGAGGTATTACATGCCACTTTAACGGGAAAGAAGGATGGGAAGTATTACTTGCCACTTTAACGGGAAAGAAGGATGGGAAGTATTACTTTCCACTTTAACGGGAAAGAAGGATGGGAAGTATTACTTGCCACTTTAACGGAAAAGAAGAATGGGAAGTATTACTTGCCACTTTAATGTGAAAGAAGGATGGGAAGTATTACTTGCCACTTTAACGGGAAAGAAGGATGGGAAGTATTACTTGCCACTTTAACGGGAAAGAAGGATGGGAAGTATTACTTTCCACTTTAACGGGAAAGAAG
>NW_013666429.1:303855-307589 GCF_000517525.1 Limulus polyphemus
TGCCACTTTAACGGGAAAGAAGAATGGGAAGTATTACTTGCCACTTTAATGTGAAAGAAGAATGGGAAGTATTACTTGCCACTTTAACGGGAAAGAAGAATGGGAAGTATTACTTGCCACTTTAATGTGAAAGAAGAATGGGAAGTATTACTTGCAACTTCAACGGGAAAGAAGAATGGGAAGTATTACTTGCCACTTTAATGTGAAAGAAGGTTTGGAGTGATAGTTGGGAAAAGGACATTTGGGTATTTTAGTAACAACTGTCTGAACCAACCTGGCCGGGCCGAAAGGAGAACCTGGTTTTTGTCTCCAGTGTTAATTCCAACACCGACGCTTGGCTGTTGTTCACTGCTGCCACACCAGATGTCGATCTACGACGTATTAATCTGTAGGTGAAGTCTATAACATAAACAACTAATCCGGAAACCACCCACTTCCATGTCTGAGAGAAAAGAAATAAATAATGCAGCGTTGTAGAAAATGTAGCGCAGTGTTAAGCATACTAATTTTCTTTCCTTTCTATATTTTCGCACCCTCAAAATGTAATTCTGGTATCTCAGGTAAATTTATAACTTAGAAGCTTATAGAAAAGTAAAATAGTTTGCTCGCTGTGGAACAGATACATGCACACATGTTCTCAAAGAAAGTATATTTTGCAGTATTTATGAGTTAATTAGTAAATCATCTACTTTTACCCACCTGAGTGTTCTGAGGGATAAACTTAGGTTGAACAACGCATTCATCAAAATATTCGTGTAATCGCTCTAGGTGGGCCGTTTTAGAGTCAGTGTGGGTGAGATTGTCCATTCTGCATCCAGGAATGTGATGGTCAATATTACTCTGTTCTTTCAGCACTCCACTGTTAAATAAAAACGGGGAAATGTAGAAACAGTAAATAACTTCATAACAAATAGATAATAATATTTCAAACAAGAAGTAAATACAAGCTAATAAGTTAGAAGTGAATTTTTACTTGCTATAACTTTTTAGTTTTTCTGGTGTGTATTTATGTAGGGTTTAATACACCCAAATATAATTTCAGGTTTCATCATGAGGATGATCGCTAAGTCGTAATATCTCATTGTCATGTAAATAAATGGCGACTCTTATCTTATTGACATTTGAATGGTGTCATAATTCACAAATGATATGGTGTGATATCCGTTTAAAGTAAAATAAGTGGACGTAGTGGGCGAAGTCATATTATGCAGTGATGATCAAAGTTTTTTAAAAGCTATCCACCAATGTTAATCAGAAGGTGTGTCCGAGCTTTTTGATAAAACTTATTTTATATCAATTTACGTTTTTTGTTTGTGAATTTATTTGTGTATCCAAAAGTTTTCCTACAGTTTGTAGTTAGCAGAATCAAACTTGGCGGACGAACTCGGGGTAGCCCGGGAAATGCCTTTATCAATATGTGTAGCTCCACTACCAAGGTGAGGGGGGGGGGTAGTAGAACGCAACCAGAAGGTTACCCAGACATGCTGAAAGTCTAGGAGTCATTTTTCAAAATCGACGAATCAGAATTTCGCATCAGAATTTTTTCTTGGCTTCTACCCTGGATCCCCCGTCGAACCACGTTTGAAACTGTGTCCATGCCCCTCATTCACAATCTAATGGGATCAAATGTGATACAGAATATCCCTTGGGGTAGTTATCGAAGTAATTCAGGATGGAGGAGCTTGATTGGTACATTGGGACATCTGTGAATCACGAGGGAATCTATGAACCCCACTGCATAGTTCGGGTATTTTATGCTAGTTAGTAGAAAATCCTTTACTCCTTTTCTATAACCCAGATGGGTGAGGCTCAGTCCAGTGGTTTGCGTGCCGGACTATAGGACTGAGGTTCCGTGGTTCGAATCTCGATACTGCAATAAACAGTTGCACTTCCCACATCAAAAAACTGATAAGCAAATCCCACTATTCTGATTCATAAGAGTTGTCTAAGAACTGGTTGTGGGTTGTGTTGACTAGTTGCTTTCTAGTCTCTAGTCTATCACTTCGAAACTAGAGACTACTCACGCAGGTAACTTTCATGAAGCTCTGCGCAGAATTTGGCAAACAAAAATATAAATCACTACCTGAGACAGAAAAAAAGGGCAAGTTCTATTTCTGAAGATATGAAAATGGCTTATTATTCAAAAATGGTTTTAATATTCAAAATTATAACTACATGATTGAATGGACAATATACTATACATATGAATATTATAATAATACAGAATGTACGTGTCAGTAGCGTGAAGACTCAAACTATAAAATTCTGTTATTGGTAAAGAAAACGAAGTAGGTAAACAAGGATAACAAGAATTTTATAATTATCCGTCGTGGTTTTGTCACCACTTGCATTTTCAGCGACAGTGTAATTTGTTATATTTTGAAATGTTTAACTTTTCTGTATTTTGCAATAACCCTATCTATAACGTAGATATAATTTTGTTAATAAAAGCGTTCAATTCTTAAATGTGTCATACAGGGTGGTATAAATATACGTTTTCGAAATTTCTGTATTTTCTTTCAGTTCAGTTTGGACGTGGAAAGTCGTTCAAGTAAACAAATCTCAACTTTGCCTCATTTTAGCTTTCATGGGAACCTCGTTCGCTAATTGGCAACTAACAAAGTTTTTTGCATGGGAGATGGCACCTAACGTCTAGAAATAGAAAGCTGTTTTTCCTGTCGATGAATCGGGTTATGGCCTAGGGTTTCCCTCACCCAGCACTCAAGCACGAATGGGTAGAAGTGACGTGCAGAACATCATTTCGGGTGCAAACCTGGCTTAAGTTATCGTTTTTTTGTTATAATAAAAGCCAGGTTCTCCTTTGTTTAGTACATTGTTTTGTAATTTACCTTTTAGTGGACTTAGAGTTTTTGTTAAGACAGATTTTTTCTTCCTTCAGATTCTTTTGTCAATATTTAGTTTTTGTTGAGCTTTAGTTTAAATTTTAGTAACTTCTGTATCTTTGTTTCTTTCTTTTTTATCAACTGTTGGTTAATTTTTATTTTGTAGGTTTGTTTTAGTTTAACTTACGGGGGGGGCAAATATTGGATTGGTAAGAGAGAGCTCACAAAGGTTTCACTCCCCTTCTCTCTGTCTAGCCAGTTCAACACACTCCCCACAGATTCACCTGCCCCTGTTTTGTTTTGTGTTAGTAATTGTAATTGTGTTCTTGTAAATAAATAAAGATTGTTCTTGTGCACCTTCCACAATTCAACCCCTTTTTTTTTCTGACGAACTCAATTGAACACCGGAGAGATAAACAGTTATGCAGAACTCCGTTACTTGGTGTCTTTCGAACTTTCAGTGGGCCCTAACTCAATTGCTCTGGAGGAAATCCGCGAGCCGGAAAATACCATAAGCCCAATTTAAATATTCAAGCATAAACTAACGCGTAAATATTCACTCATGTTCCTTACGTTTACTAGAGAAGTAAACACAATAATCTTATAAAACGTTCAACTAAACACATTAATACCTAATCAGCATAAACGTTGTGTCCTGTATCCAAGTACTTTTTTTTTTTACTCACTGGTCACCGATTTAATTACTCTAATTTGATAACCAAACAGCTGATCTGGTTTCAGTACGTCCACTTATTTGGTAATAATCAACTTAGTCATAACTAGTTGGAGTAGTGAAGCATGCTTTTAGTGATGTATTGGGTCATAATCAATTAGAGAAGTGAAGCATGATTTTAGTGATGTATTGGGTCATAATCAACTAGAGAAGTGAAG
>NW_013666429.1:308589-309252 GCF_000517525.1 Limulus polyphemus
AAGTGAAGCATGATTTTAGTGATGTATTGGGTCATAATCAGTTAGAGAAGTGAAGCATGATTTTAGTGATGTATTGGGTCATAATCAGTTAGAGAAGTGAAGCATGATTTTAGTGATGTATTGGGTCATAATCAATTAGAGAAGTGAAGCATGATCTTAGTGATGTATTGGGTCATAATCAATTAGAGAAGTGAAGCATGATCTTAGTGATGTATTGGGTCATAATCAATTAGAGAAGTGAAGCATGATTTTAGTGATGTATTGGGTCATAATCAGTTAGAGAAGTGAAGCATGATCTTAGTGATGTATTGGGTCATAATCAGTTAGAGAAGTGAAGCATGATTTTAGTGATGTATTGGTCATAATCAGTTAGAGAAGTGAAGCATGATTTTAGTGATGTACTGGATCATAATCAGTTAGAGAAGTGAAGCATGATTTTAGTGATGTACTGGATCATAATCAGTTAGAGAAGTGAAGCATGATCTTAGTGATGTATTAGGTCATAATCAATTAGGTATTAGGTCATAATCAATTAGAGATGTGAAACATGATTTTAGTGATGTATTAGGTCATAATCAATCAGAGTATTAGGTCATAATCAATTAGAGATGTGAAACATGATTTTAGTGATGTATTAGGTCATAATCAATCAGAGTATTAGGT
>NW_013666429.1:310174-313678 GCF_000517525.1 Limulus polyphemus
AAACATAAAACGTGAAACCGCAAGTTTGCATGTTTCTCCACATGGACTCCAAAAAACCTTCATACCAAATTTGGTGAAGATCCATCAACGGGGGGCGAAGTAGTGGTAAAAAAAAAGCAAAAACGCCCGTAAAACCTTCATACCGAATCTGGTGAAGATTCATCAACAGGGGGCGAAGTAATGGTAAGATAGAAATCACAGACCCACAGGGTATTATAGCTTGCCTGACAAAAAATGCTCAGGTTTTATCGAGGCAAGCTAGTGAAAAAACACATAGAAAATAAGTGGTTCTTTATATTACATATAGAAATCACAGATAGGCAAACATGCAAGTGTGTGTGTGCGTAAATGCGTGTCTGTGTATGTGTGACCGCCATAACATAGCAAAAAACAACATAGAAAAGAAGTGGTTCCTTACATTACAACATACTATGTGGACCCTGTCCACTTGGATATTATATTACTTATCTTATCCACGTGCGTGCGCGCATCTTTTTTAATGAGGCAAGCTAGCAAAAAATCACGTAGAAAAGAAGTATTTTTATGTTTCTGGGAAATAAAAATGTTTAAAATATTTTTGAATGTTCTATGCTAAAATAGGTTCAGAATATACACACTGACATAGTCATCTAAAATATATCAACCTTATATCCCGAGCGAAGACGGGTACTTTCGCTAGTATATATATATAAGCAGAAAGAACCACAATAGTCACGTTTTGGATTAGCTAGCACCATTTAAAACCGACAATGCTAGCAAGGCATATAAACAATGAAGCTACAAGTTACAATTGTAATCAATTGTCAAAAGACAATAGTATTTGGCTCATTGTACTTTCAAACACCAGGAAAGGGCTTCCACACCATAACGTTTGTTATTCGAACACATTGCTTTATATAAATAACGTTATAACCATTACTGTGTTTGTTGCATCTATCCGATCCGATGAGCTCTGGTGCTGAGCAAAATGCGGCGTCGGCAATGGATATGGCAGAGATGGTATTGTTGAAATACTAATATACAATCTTATTCTTGGTAAAACCCTAAGGGACCGACTAAAGAATGTAGTGTTTAAAAATACAGTAAGCCTAGTAGTGTTGTCTTATGACAAATATATAATCCATTATAATCACGCTTCACCAGTAAGTGGCATTCACACCATAACAAATACAGTTTCTTTTATACATGATAGGACAGATAGAGTAAGCTTAATAATAACCATAACAACATGTTTCGTCTTACCTGATAGGATGGAGAACCAACAATACTAAGAAGACTATAAACAATCGGTGGGTATACCAAAATGCATCGTAGCAAGTTTCCCTTGATATAGAAGAAAAAAACAACAACAAGGAAACGTTGTTTATTTTCTTTAGTCGACTAACAACATTATTTCTATTACGTTATTATCTTCGTTTAGGTGGGAAAATATTTGCAACTTAGAATATGTACACGTCATGCGTTTTTTCAGACTTTTTTGCCAAAACTTTTTTTTCCCATTAAATAAAGTATTAGTTGTTGAAATAGAACATTTTAAGCACGTAGTTTCCATAACTTAAAATGTATATAATAAATAACGACGGAAATATATTACAATCCCTGAATAAATATTTGTCATACCAAAACCTCATATAATTATAGATTAATGTTCCTATTACTTACCTGCAACTAATAGTTTAACCTAAGTTTTAGAAAACACCGACATTTAAGTGTAGGTGCTATCTATATCCGAGCCTATTAGGCCAATCTCAACCAAAATTTTTATGTAAACACTACGAAGTATGGAGAATGTCCTAAGGGTGTCAAAACTGAACTTAACTTTATTTCCTTTTTGTAATATCTGTTGGTTAATTACTCCCAGCCTATTGAGTTAATCTCAAACAATCTTCGCAGGTTGACGCTTTAGACAATGTTGTATATTCTAAAAGTATTCAAGGTCAAAGTATGAAAGTTGCTGAACTGTTTTTGAAATAACTAAGGTTTTCTCATGGTCAATGAGATGTAGGGTGTTCAAGGGTGGGATCACCTCAAAATCTTTATTTGTTGGTAGTTGAAAAGTAAGCTGTTTATGAAGAGGCTTTGTTATAATTTTAAAATTTTGAGATAAAGTTTATGTTCAAGTTATTACATTGTTTTGATTAAGTTTAAACATTTCCCGTCAGTTGATGGGTATTTAAGCTTGTTTACCACAAAAGGAGATAAAAACGAATTATGGCATGAACATCATAAACACTGGTACATGGATTCTAAAACTGCTAAAGTAAGCTGAATAATGAGCAGGCTAATTCAAGAATATAATCAAGTATACGTGCTATATGACGAATTTTTTGTGAGGCTAATTGAAAAAAAAAACAATAATTAAACATATATGGTGTTAAGACAAAGAAATATTATAGTGCTCAAAAATCCGTTTTCTAATCCCGATGAGTTGTGACATAAATAAAATTGACAAAAACATCACACATCACTAACTTAACCCAGTTCACACCGTAACAGCTGTTGTCAAGCGATTTATCAATATCAATAGGAAATAGCGTCTCGACCACTAATATGTCTGTTGTATCTCATTCGGTCTGAAGAGCTATTGTTTTGGACGAAAAAAGCCTCGTTAGCACAAGATATAGCAGTTATAGTGACTGACATATTATTATAACTCTTCATTACTTTAACTCATATATATATATATATATTTAAATAATCTATATTAACGTAACTATAACCTACCTGACGTACGACATTGAGGATGAACACAATAAACACAGGACTAGTACCATTGCAACACCCGTCACACCAGGAACTATGGAACAAAATATGATACTTAGTACTCGAGAATTGTTGTTGTTTGTTATTAAGCACAAAGCTACACAAAGGGCTATCTATGCTTTGCCCACCACGGATATCGAAACCCGGTTTCTAGTAGTATAAGTCCGCAGACATACCGCTGTGCCACTGGAGGGGGGGAGTACTTGAGAAGTCTGTAAATTACTACTATACTAGGATACTATAAATAATCAAAAGGTACAAATGTTTAACTGAGATAAATACTAAGGGTTGAAGCTTTAATATTTCTGAATTTAAAGTATTTCGAAATTTTGACTCAACTAAAATAATCTATGTTCAGAGTTTTACAAAAAAATTATTCATCCACAAAGCCTTAAACTTTACATCTGTAATTTACTGTTCAATGTTTCCACCTTGTTGGTTTTCGTGCCGGAAACTTTTCTTGTGCTAATTACAATCGCTGTAATTTCCAATCTGTTGAAAATGAAGTAACTCGAGTGTTTGAGTGTTAGTTTATGTAGCATGTTCACATTAAATTTGTACCATATATATTGTTGCGTCAGCGAGATCACGTGACTAGTATCACGTGACTAGTTTTCTAGAACTATCCTGTTCCTTCGGGAGTGCTCTAGCATTTGCTAGATTGGGGGTGGGCTGGTATATATAAGATGGTCACGGCGTGACGTGACAACGTGTGTAGGTAGTGAGTAATTGAACTGCAGT
>NW_013666429.1:314108-322998 GCF_000517525.1 Limulus polyphemus
AGGACTTGTGTCGCTAAAGTTTCGTGGGAACGAAGTTACGGAAAATTAATTAACGACTGGAGGCGTAACAATATATTGATTGAATGTTTCAATACAAGATTATACAGTAGGTTTAGGGATTATATTGGCACAACGTGTGGATTCACGTGTTCGAATAAGTGGTTGCATCGATTTGACAAATTGTATTGACGGACACGTTTCAAACCGGTTTTCACACCGTATTTTAAAATTATGCACACCTAACGCCCAAACCCACAAGTTTGAACACTGGGTTTCGCACTGTATTTTTATATTACGCACTTATAACGCACAAATTCACCTATGTGGACATTAGATGTTACACCAAATTACGATATTATGTACACACGATGCACGAGCCCACCTACTTGAACACCAAGTTTACATAGCATTCGAAGATTATGCATATATAATGAATATAAGCACCACCTGTTTGAACACCAGTTTTACATCGCATTTTAAAATTACACACGTAATGCACGAACCCATCTGTGTGGTAACCAACTAAGACGTTATGAGAAGGTTGCAGTTTAGCTAAGTTTATCATAATATAAATATCATGGATATACAATGGCCGAACTCATTAGTATGTAGAAAATCAGAGTTAATGGTGTGAATTTGGAAACAGCGTAAATCGGCCAGATTCTTTAAGGTTAAAACGCTACTGTAAATCACCCAAGTTCATCATTATGAGTACAAAACACGTAAATAAGTTTCAACTAATCATATGCAAGGCTCATTCGTACGAGTTGAACGCATGCGTGAGCCAACTTTATTAACTAACCCTAAAATTACTGATGGGGTTCATATGATTCCATCAGCTTTTTAAAAACCCCATTTAAACTCTGCACATTATAAGTTGCTTGTACGCCATATTCTTGTTGGTTAAAATGATGGCTAAAAATATGAGTCATGCAAACAAATTATGATAAAAATAACATAAAAAATTTAATTAATCCTACATAGAAAATGAGTGGTTTCAACCAATTGTTTTTTAACTATTATTTACCCTAGGTATTGTAACAGGTAAAAACAAAATCATTCAACATAATGTAATATGTGAACCCAATCAGTAGCGAACATTATAAAAACAATTTGTTAGGTTTAGGGTGAATGCACGTGCAAGCCGACCAGGTTTCATAATATGAAATCAGTAATGTTGAACTTATTTCAGGTCATGGATATGAAAGAAGAAATACGGATGTTAACTATGTTAGGGTGCCGGATTGTGGTTCGAGCTTCGTCACCAATAAAAAAAATCGTTCCACTCTGGTACCGTGGGCGTTTTATAAGTTTGTTTTTGAATTTCGCGCAAAGCTACGCGAGGCTATCTGTGCTAGCCGTCCCTAATTTAGCAGTGTAAGACTATAGGGAAGGCAGCTAGTCATCATCACCCACCGCCAACTTTTGGGCTACTCTTTTACCAACGAATAGTGGGATTGACCGTCACATTATTACGCCCCCACAGCTGAAAGAGTGGGCACGTTTGGTGGGACGAAGATTCGAACCCGCGACCCTCAGATTGCGAGTCGAGCGCCCTAACTATCTGGCCTTGCCATGGGTACTTTATAAGAGTGATAATTAAATCCCATTTTTCAATCACAGGGGGCGTAAGTGACAAGAGCTTTTTTGATAGAATACTCTCATCCATATCCTAGCTACAGAAACTGCCCCCACCTCCTCTCACTCTTGAAAACAAAGTTATGCTACATAGCCCAAGCGTTGGCTGTGTCGATTAGCTGTCTTCTATCTTGTCCATCACTTAAAATTAGGGACGGCTAGTGCACATAGCACACAAACAATAACAGCAACAGTTAACTGTGTCCCTAAACACTAAAGTACGTGTTGTAATTTACATTAACTCATTAAAATCACTGAGCTCATAAGTATGATAAAAAGCATACGTGCAAGTCAATTAGTTCAATTAATATGAGAACACGCGTGTAAGTCATTTGAGATAATTATTATGAAAGAATAAATAAAACAAATCAAACACACCTGTAAGTAAATTGTAATAAATGTAATAAAAACAATGATACCGTCATTGTTAACGAATTACGGTATTACAATAAGAACGCCAAACCCTAAACAAGCTTCAAAACAACAACAACCTTATTAAGCGCGGAAAGCTTCCTTTAATTACACTTTCATACACAGGATCCGGTTCTGTTTCGCTTTATCAGCGCTGGAGATCAGTGTCGCAAGTCAGAGTTGTTTATCGCCACCTGGTGTTAGGATGCGGATACACTTTCGGCTCTCTAAAGTAACGAGAAGCACAGTCTTTTTGTAATTTTTCAGTTCCTGTAGATGCTAATGTTCTAAATCTGTATAGAAAATCCATTGATAAGATCTGAAAGTCTCCCCCCTTCTTCTAATGAGGGTTGTGTGGAAATCAACAATGTGACTGTATATAAATGTGGATATTAACTGATAAAACATCACCGATACAAATAATGAAAAAATAAATAAAATCGGTGTTTACCACGTAAACACCGGAAATGGTTATTTAGTTTACACTAATGTTCCCACTTTCCTGAGTCCTTGCGAGATTTAGCTCTTTCCGTAAGGACTAAATTGCCCTGGAATATTGCCCTGGAATAAAAAAAAGGAACACGTTTCGTTCGTTATTGGCAGGTTTGTTTTTATAATTTCCTTTAAGAAATTAGCTGCTCTTACAAAGCTTTAACATAAATAGAACTATGTTTTGTACCTATTGTTACTCCCATAAGAGAAAATAACGTGCAGAGTATATTAGAAAACTCTAAAAAAAACCCACATATTTTAAGGTATTTATATAATAATAAAAATAAAAACCCCGACAAAACACCGATTTGGTGATACCTAAATAAAAATATAAATAGCTAAAAAGAAATATAGAATTTTTTAGAAAAATAAAAACCAAAAAACAGAAGCCATAGATACATATAAATATGACCCCAGTGGTTCAGCGGTAAGCTTGATGACTTGTAAAACTGAAATTCGGAGTTAGATCCCTGCGATGGACGTAGCGCAGGTAACGAAATATGCAGCTATACGATTAAAATAAACAATACAAACAAATATACATATATATATAATGCGATAACATAAAATAAATCGGTGACACATCTTGAACAAATGCATATAATTATACAAGGGCATATAAAAACAACTAAGCCTATATTAGCAAGTATAGCAGATTATGCGTGTTATTTATATGTTACAGATATCATTCTGGAAACGTATTTGTAGATTGAGACCAATAAATTACATCTGTATTATTTAAAGGACTAACTAGGAAAATAAACATCAACGTACCTGTTCCTAGAACTGTAAACAAAGGGTCCTGTAAAATATATCAAAAATCAACAGAACTCAGCTGGTATGACTTGTATATATATATATATACTGTTAAAAGGATAAACATTTCAAGATTATTGGTTCATCAATAATTACAAGTCAACAGAACTCAGCTGGCATGGCTTGTTATATATATATATACTGTTAAAAGGGTAAACATTTCAAGATTATTGGTTCATTAAGACGGAATTATACGAATTATTTATTAATATGTTGGATATTTATCACAAGACACAAGATCATTGAACACTTCTTGCGACTGTTTTGTTGGCAAGTAATAAACTCAACAATTATCCCAGCACTTTTGTGACTTCTAACTTTGTATAATTCACGCTGTGGAAGCGATTATTTCATCACTTTTGTGACTTCTTTTTATAATTCAGGCTCTAAAAATGATTATCCCAGCACTTTTGTGACTTCTAAGTTTTCGTCATGATATATATATATTTATTGGTTTTTATTTAGTTTTATTTCACGTGGAGATTTGGAAGTGTTGTATTCCATTTTAGTTCGAAAACAGAGGTCACTCAAAGTAAGTTTGAATATAAACGTATTGGTGATGGAAAAACAACAACAAGATCCTAAACGGCACTGAAATTGTATTTACCTATCATACGACGTCATCAGGAAACGTGGGAGTGAGAGTTTGATTCCAAAGCACATTCACCGGTTACAAAAATTATTACAACTGCTCAATGATAACAGTTGAGGAACAATCATATTCAACATTACATGGTGCTCGTCATTAAAGATATGCTCCGTTCTGCTGTTAATCATGTCGAGGTCTGTTGTTGAAATGGACGGACGACATATTGAACGTTTGATGTGACTTCCATTGATATTATGAAGATAAAATACAATTTGTTGTGTTTCGAAGGTAACATTGCAGAGTCAGTTTTAGTTCCTATAAAAAAAAACGTACTTTGTTTGTTTGTTTGTTTTTTGAATTTCGCGCAAAGCTACACGAGGGCTATCTGCGCTAGTCGTCCCTAATTTAGTAGTGTAAGACTAGAGGGAAGGCAGCTAGTCATCACCACCCACCGCCAACTCTTGGGCTACTCTTTTACCAACGAATAGTGGGATTCACCGTCACATTATAATGCCTAACGGCTGAAAGGGCGAGAATGTTTGGTGGGACTGGGATTCGAACCCGCCACCCGCAGACTGCGAGTCGAGCTCCTTAACCACCTGGCCATGCCGGGCACGTACTTTGTACTTGCCCTGTCTGTGCATTACCGAAGTTCTGGAATTCCAATCTAATTTTTAAACTATAGTTATGTTTAATTCTAGTATATTATCTTTCAACTTCCATTTATATTTTGATATACTATTTATTTCCTTTCAACTTGCATTTAGATCTTGACATCCTATTATTTTTAGACCTGCATTTATATCTTGATATGCTACTTTTCATGTAGCCTTGTACTTTAGATTTTTTGTTTTTAGATTTCCTTTTGGCTACATATCAATTCACTATGAAGTTGAGTTTTATACGAAATCAAAAGTGGAGAGACACCTTAGTCGCATCAATTTTTAGTTATTTATTTATATATTTATTAGAAAGGGGCAATGAAAGCTCATACAATATTGTTATCGAAAATCGTCCGAAGAAGAGAAAATTAAAGAAAGGCGTTTTCCATGATAAACTATATCTTTTATTCAATCACCCAATTACTCACAGCAACTCAAGTAAACAAATCATCTTTCCGTTAACTACAGAAGTGTATTTCATCGAGTGCAAACAATTTCCATACAGAAGGACGTAGCATAATTTTCAGAACGTAATTCCAACACTCTTTCAGTGACATGGTTGATCAGAAACGGTTCTAGACAAAATTATGGCCTGTACGAGCTTTGTATTCGGTACCCCTGCTCCCTGTAAAACTGACGAGAACTCTTAATAGCAATGTCGATTTTGGCGCTCCTTGGGGGTGGGCGTCATGTGCGGAGGCGCACGTCACCCACACCGAGGACCGGCCCTGTTGGTTGATAAATATTTCACACTATAATTACTTTGTTCAACTGACAGTTTTGACACCAGAGATTACTATTTAACCCATAGTAAAAACAAAATATTCAGAATGATATCGTTAAAACGTCTAATGTTGAATAAGTTACACTCTAGCTGCAATAACAACAGTGATACATTCGACTCTTACGAAGAAGCGCTATGAAAAAAAAATCACTAACTTTAATTTTCCGGCCACACTAAATACCTCCTGTAGATGCCCATGACTTAGTTATCAAACATTTTGTCAAGACCTGAACATGTGTTATTATCATGTCCAAAATTGTCAGGCTGTTTAGTATGACTAATGTTTTCTAATAAAGATATCTTTATTTGTGTGGAATGTTCAGATAAAACTGATTCACCGACAAGTAATCCCACTAATAACAGCAAATTCGATCAAGAAATAATGGGAGTCTTCCGTGTTTGACAACTTGACTTAGTTTCTTTATGCGTGAAATAACGAGACTGGGCAAATACAAATAAGTGAACAAACTATTTGTTATGACAAACAAACAAAGCATAGTGTACAGAGGGAATTGCACTCAATTCTATTCGAGTGTGCTTTGAGCTCCACAGTTTTCTTTCTCTCAGGTTAGACTTCCGTCGAAGTAAACACGATTATCTTAAAGTAAGTCGTTATTCAACGATCTCCTAGTGTAATTGGCTCAAGAAAGCACGCCTGAATTCAACAGGTAAATTCGCTTTCTTTGTCTACTCAACAGCATCACCTAATGACCTTTGTTCTCTCACATCATTCGTCGGCTGTTATATTTAGCCAACGTCAACACGGTCAGCAAAGGATATTACAGTGTCTACCCTTTCAGACTTGGTGGTATATGTTACTGCAATATTCTCTTGGAAGGAATATAAATTACTTACTACAGAGAATAAATAAACAAAACAATTAGAACAAATAATCTCAACGGCTCACTGGACCACGTGTTTATGCTAAAACTGTATATATATACCAAATAAAGGAATTTTTTAAACAGTTTTATATCATTAAAGCAGATAGAAATAATATATTATGTCTACATATCACGTTTGCATCTTATGCTCCTTGGGCCTTTCCGGGTTTGGTGAGATTCACGGGCTACAGAAGATGTAGCATACAAAAAAACTTGCGAGTGTTTCCTGCCCCGGGTGCGTCTAGACGGTTTACAGACGCCACCGGAGGTATCGCATGACCCGTATTTTCACTGATTTCTTAGCGTATTTTGTATTAAATTATTAACTCGTGTCGATGTGTTAGCCGTATTCTCAGGCGGCCACCGACATTCGTCGGATGGTCACGGGAACTCATGGGCAGTTATCAGTAGAAAGCTAATTTTCTATTAGTGTTTTCTAAAGTACACAATTCATCTCTGAGTTCTCAAACTATAAAATCTTTAAATTAGCCGACCCAATCATATATAATGTTAGTTATGTTCTGTAGATTACTTTAATCAAGCTTTAACTATTCCAGTTTCTATATTATTTAACCAACATGTCTTTAAAACAATCTTTACTGTGTTAATTGACCTAATCTTATCCACTAAATGAATATTTTAAAAAATGTAGCTAACCAAATATTAATGTTTCTGTCATAATTCCTTATCTTACCTCTCCACAAAAATTGGCCACATTCACATCCTTGAAATGATAGTTATAATGATGAGAGAAGTTTTGAGCGTTAATCACGTGCGAGATAGAATGAAGGACTAAAAATAAACACAACAGAATAAAAGTTAATATTCTGCCCTCTGCATACCAAAATGGAGATATGCGTGATTAAAAACAGTAGACATGTTTCTATAAACAATAATTAATCCGTATATTGTGAAGATATTTATACAACAGGTTGGGGAAATTATATTAAAAAGATTTTGGAGCCTCACCACATCGTTACAGTTCATTTTGTCACATCTGGTCGGCAATAAGTCTGCGTAATTATAATGCTAAAAATTGGGTTTCGATACACATGGTTGGCAGAGCACAGGTAGCTCATTGTGTAATTTTGTGTTTAACTAACAACCAAAGAAGCGTCATTTCAGGTCATGTTGCCACATGCAATCATGCTCTATTTGACAATAGCCCTGTAGTTAGTTTCCACAGTAAACGGATTTGTCATAAGGCTGTATGTTCCAAGCACATTCATTCTCCTTAATTGCTTTCAATAAGCCATCTAGTGTACGAGGAACACGGTTTCCCAGTGCCCATTTCAACATTCTTCTCGTACAAAAGTTTATAGGCACTGCATCCGGCAAAATGACCTGAATGTCTTCGTGTGGAATAGCATGAATACCGATTTCATTCTAAAGCTATTTGAGATATGTGACCAGAGGCGTCGATAGGTGCTTAAAAGATTCGGGGCTCTGGCCCATAGCCCCCCCCCCAGATAATGGTTTGCTATTCTGATTTTTCAAGACACCAAATGGGGGACTGTCAAATAGAAATTGGGCACGATTCCCGTGTGTCAGTGCCTAGCGACGCCTCTGTATAGGACAATTAAACTGAAAAATCATGGAAGCAACTTGTGTACACATGACTTGCGCCACTTTTTCACATGGAGATTCTTGTTTATTATATTGCTCAATGTTGTTGCCTGGGGAAAATGATTATTAATTCTCTTGATACATTTGTTAACCAAAACGCTGTAATATAAAATGGTGTAAAAAACTGAGAAACTCGTTTGTTGATTACTACAGAGGGTTGAGTATGTTATATTAAAACGATTTTCAATGGGCAAGTCAGCAAATCACGAGACAATCACAGCGTTATAATGTCACGGTGGAACGGGATGTATCAGAACTACATCTTGATATTGTTTGGCATTTTGCAGGCCGCGTGATTCTACCAAAAACTGGTCACTTATTGGAAGGGCATGTAATAGCCCTTTCCAATGCAAAACATTTAAACACTCAGGTTATAAAAATGTATTAATATATGTATTAATACCCTGTAGTTAATAGTACTCGAAAACAAAGGAATATGGATCCACTTGGGGACCAGGACTATCCAGGAAGAGTTCTGCAACAAGTCAAATTCCAGTCGTGGTAAGCAAAGTGCGGCGTATTTTAACAGGTGAGAATCTCCGAACACAAATGTCAGTGGCAAAAGTCGTTCACATGCCACAGTCAACAGTACGCACGCAACATAATCAAGAAGGATATCCGTCTGGAAAAGCGACACAAGTTACGTGTACACAAGTGATCCCAAGATAAATTTGTTCAACTATGGCATTTCTCAAGCGACTGGAGAAGGAAACGGGTATTCATGCTATTCCACTTACAGAGACTATGGATTTCTATGTGATCGGACATTTGAAATTGGCAACCTCGTACATTAAATGGCTTATGGAAACCACACAGGGTGGAATAGTATGCTTTAGGCATTACAGTCTTACAATGAAACCTTTTGTAATGAAAACTACTGCAGGATTATTGTCAGGAACCACGGTTGTCATATAGAGCAGGACTGGACGTTGCGACTTGAACTAATGACGTTGTGAGGCTCTAAGGTCGTTTCAATGACGCACTCAAC
>NW_013666429.1:323934-335456 GCF_000517525.1 Limulus polyphemus
TATATATATATATATATATATATATATATATATATAGCTAAACGTATGTACAACAAATTATCTACACTATAAAGATCACAGGCATATCATAAACACTATAGTTCAATTTCAGTTAACAAGCCGAACTATTTTTCTCTCTTACTATCGCCAAACTATCCGAGCATAGTTCACTTACTTTATAGTCGAGTTACCACGTCTGTATCTATACTTCTAAAATCATCTGCTTCTTTTTTCTCTCTTTGTATTTCCGAGAATCGTCTGTCTATTTGTCAAAGTCTACTGAGGCTAGTTCTATTACTTTAGAACTCTCTTTGATGAAATGAACTATTCTTCTTATGTCTTTCAACACCGTTAGTCTCACTCTAATATATCAACCGTTAGGCCTTCCACTTCTACGACGATTAACTTTGCGTTTCACTTTTCTTTGGCTGAATTCCTTCTCGTAACTTTACTTTACTTCTCGTCTGCTCTGTCTTCGTCCGTCTGTTTACTTTTCCCGCTCATCTCATCCCATTTATATGTTTATTAATTAATCGTCTGCTCGATATATCATCGACATCAGTAAATTTCACACGACGTTTGATAATCTCGACATCAATGAGTTACAAACACAACGTACGACTCTTACCGAGTGACGTAACTAAACTTTTCATAATATTTACTTTAAAATAATTGCTTCTAACTCTCTTGTTATGAACAAAACTAAACAATCATAAAATATTCTCACAAAATAAATTAATAATATCTACACTGAACAGTCTTTTATATCATGACAAAAACCTAAACTTACTTGATGCGACAACTATAGTAACAGCACATATGATGTGAATTTTTTTACTTTCGTTGATCCAGCAACGAATTAAGGAGCATGAATGCTAATGAAAAATAGAAATGATAACAGTTAAAAACGTAGAAGGAAAAAATAGACATCTTGAAATACAAAATACTTTAATGCGTCAGTCGGAAAAACTTGAATTTTCTTGATTTGTTAAAAATAAGACTAGAAATGTGATTGGACAACTTAAATCGCTTTGAAGTCTTAAAGAAAAGATAGAAATTGGGTGGAAAACTTAAATCGTCTCTCAGATTCATAAAGTAAGGTTAGAAATTAGGTGGAAAACATGAATCACGTGAAATTTTTAAAGTGGGGCAAGAAATTAGTTGGAAACCGTGAAGCGTTTTGAATTCCGAAAATTCTTAGTCATTCCAAAATTTTATAACTGGTAAACTCACTCAAAAAACATATAAAAATCTGAATAAAAACCTTGTACGTATGGGTATAAGAATATTCTGTTGAAAGAGCTGCCTGGTCAAGAAAACTGTCAATCAAATTAAAAATAAATACATCCAGCAAATGGTAAAACAGTAATACAGTCTAGTACCAAATGATAAAAATAATAATGCATAAAACTGTTATTAATCATTATAATATGAATTTTACTGATTAATAGCTAACGTTATTTTGCTCTTTTCTTCAATATCTTTACAACGAAGTTTTAAATTCTTGTATTATTATTATTTCATTGAACAGTAGCTCACCTCGCCAGCAAGCGAGAGCAGAAGATAACCCAGTCCTCTGCACATAGGTAGCACCACGACACAACAACTGATGTTCAACATGGATGCTGTGCCTCTTGACAAATACAGTGACGACTGGTACATGGAAAATAATGTATGATAAAACTTTAAGGTGAACTTTTACATGAAAACATGGACATAGAATATAAATAAACGACAAAATATAACTAAAATTCTTAAATGAACATACCGTGTCAGTATGTGTGGCTCACGTCTCATTGCAAGGTTTTAGGATAACACTTTTATTGATGTTATGAAATATTAATCTATTTTCATTTGGAGACCAATAGTTTTACTAAATCAACTGTTTAATTCTAAATAATTTTTTTAAAACTTACCTGAAAACCAACAAGACCATCAAAATTTGTTGTTGTTTTTTTTATTCACAAGGGGGACACAATAACAAATTGTGATACTTTGATTTTTTTAGTGTTACAATGATATACTATATAACAAATCTGATGTACTCATAACGGGTCACATTGAGGGATTATAACAAATTTTGATCATTGGCACTTTTCAGTTTTTTTCCTTTTGATTTAAAAACCATTCGAATTCTGAAATTTAAGTCACTTTAAAATGTATCATGGATGGTCTTCTTTCATCTGACGTTAATGCTGTTTTTGAGAAATTTCCTAGTGATGGATTGTAAATGGTACAATTCAGTATTCAGTTTTAAAATTATATTTTCACTTTCCATTTACATGATTTACGATTCTGTTTATAAATAGCGTATTCGGCTGTACTTGGTAACAAGTCAGCAGAAAGACAATCAGAACAAAAGAAAACTTCTCTAGAGAAATAGACAACAATGAACTAATGATACAACGGTATCATACTACCAACTTTAAACAACCACAGTATGGAGAAAACAATGCTTAAATATATAATATTTACAATGCGAAGTTCTACTGAAGACAAAGCCCAAGATAAAGTCTAATTCGAATGATCTTAGCTTGTAGTAACGCTACGCATGGTTATTTTCATTGCAAGAATAAATCCAAGTTATGCCAATCTACTAAAACATCAATCTCAAGCACTATTTTACAGTTACATTTTTATAAACATTATAGACTTGAATTTGTTTGACCACAAAAAGACAATTAAAGTTGTTACACATGCAATGTTCTTCCTTCTCCTTCTTTTATTTTAATTCTAAGGTATCAAACTTCCTGTGTATTTCTAAACTTACTTTCTATACAAGTCCAATACTGGTTGACACTAACCAGTTTTCCTGCACTGTTATACCTGCTCAGTTGTCTTTACCTGGTTGGAGTTTGGAAGTTGACATTTTTCGCTTTGTTGGTCATTGAAACGAAGTTACAGAGTGGGCGTAATTCATTGGCTCAGATGGGGTAAGTAGGTGAAATGACACGTTACAGTGATACACATGTTTTTGTGTACTATTTCTTCATTTAACTGGTTCATATGGCGTAACTAGGTGAAATGACACATGGTTTTGTGAACTATTCTCATCTTGATTGAGATCGGGAAAATAAGTGAAACGACACATGATTTTGTGTTCTGTTTTCACCCTTTAACTGATTCAGATCTCGTAACTACGTGAAATGGCACATGGTTTTCTGTATGTATTATGTTCGTTCTTTAACTGATTCAGGTTGTGTAACTTGGTCAAATAGCACGTGGTTTTGTATATTATTTTCACCCTTTTACTGATTAAGATCGCGTAACTAAGTGAAACGACACATGGTTTTGTGTACTATATTCGTTCGTTAAC
The DNA here is from genome assembly GCF_000517525.1 of Limulus polyphemus. Lineage (NCBI taxonomy): Eukaryota > Metazoa > Arthropoda > Merostomata > Xiphosura > Limulidae > Limulus > Limulus polyphemus. The sequence continues at coordinate 327,251 of NW_013666429.1, forward strand.
TGGCTCAAATGGTGTAACTAAGTGAAACGACACACGGTTTTGTATACTATGGTTAATGTAGTGTTTATGCACTCAGTGTCCAAGAGTGTTTTAATCATGTTAATAAATCACGGTTTAGTTTAATTATAAAGATCGTCGTCTGGGTGCTTATTCCACCTATAACTTCTTCAGTTTGTCTCGCACTTTCGTTATTACTTGCATTCATTTATCATTAACTCACTAATTATCGGCCCGAACGTAGCCTAGTGGCTAGTGTACTGCACTGATGATTTGATCATCTCGGTTTTGAGACAAAATGCTATTTAAACACGCCTCGCACGTTCAGCTGTGGTGCGTTACAAGAGTAGCAGTCAACCCGCTACATGAGCCTAGTGTTGCTGACTATTTTTCTTCCCTCTATATCGCAGGGTCCGGCATGGCCAGGTGGTTAGGGCGCTTGACTCGAATTCTGAGGTTCGTGGGTTCGAATTACCGTCCTATCAAACATGCACCCTCTTTCAGCCGTGGGGGTATTTTAACGTGACTGTCATTCCCACTATTTATTGGTAAAAGAGTAGCTCAAGAGATGTCGGTGGGTGGTGATGACTAGCTGTCTTCCCTCTAGTCTTTCACTGCTAAACTAGGGACGGCTAGCACAGATAGCCCTTTTATAGCTTTGCGCGAAATTCAAAACCAAAACAAACCTACATCTGAGTTAGCCTTTCAGTTCATGATGTATTTAAGGTGTCATTCAGGTGAACAAACAAACTTGCTCATGCGCTAACTAAACCCTGTCGAACTTCCTTCTATCTGTGTGAACGGTCTACAATCAGAGTACAAATCTACCATACACTAACAACAAACGTTGTGATTTCAGACATTGTTTTGTTAATTCACACCCTTCGTCAGAGTCTTAAAATATTAAATAGTAATGTGTTAAAGAGTCATACTGCATACAAAGAAGCTTAATTATAAACATGTATATTTTGATAGTTACTATCTTCCTAAAAAACTATGTTAATAAAATTTTATAATTAGAAAAAATTACTTTAATGAAAGCTAACTTGTTAACAGTTTATTTGAAAGTTTTATTTTCACTTTCCACTTACATAATTTACGATTCTGTTTATAAATACTCACCTTAACACATACACACAGCAGGAGTGTGAACTGCTATTTGGTCTAAATTTACACTTTTGTTTCTTTGTTATAATGCACAAAGCTACTCAGTGATTGACACCTTCAAGGATGTGTATTCTCATCCTATCAATAACAATTTTTAATTGTTATTTGACAAAAGCCTATTTACCTGTATGTTTTTCCCACTTATAATTGGAAAATCATTGGGACTATTTTCGCCAAACCCGACATGTACCCTTAAGGCCCTCGGGGAGTGGCATGGAAGAGGGGGTTCTAAACATATTTCTTTACCTATTGATGCATCAAACTGTTTGTAGATCTATGACTTTGTCGGTTAAAGGGCCATAAGCTGGACGGTGGGAAGATGTATTGCATTCTCTTGCTAATGTTGGCTTTTCTAGTTTACACCTGAATAGCGTTCGCTATTAAATATTAAATGACTCTATACACCCAAAAGAGGCTGAGGTAGGCTAAAAAATAATTTGGAGGGCTGTAATCTACATATCGTGGGCACACATATTGTAGTATTTAGGAAATGAACCAGTTTTAACAGTAAGCACTTTTAGTTGGGTATGGGAGTCACAGGGGAGGCTAAGGCACATTTAGGGATAGTTTGAGCCCCAGAAATTTCCTCTTACCACCGCCCTTGCTCCTACATATACAGAACATTATATATATATATATATTTGCTTCGTTTTGCTGTCTGTGTTATCAACTAAGTAACTCCCTGCTATATTTTATTGAACCTTATTTCTAGTTTGCTTTGTTTTGCTACCATCTGTTCTCTACTTATTAAATAACTCCCTGTTGTATCTTAATGAATTTTATTTTTAGTTTACACCTACCTGCTATCTTTCGTGCTCTACTGATTAAGTAATTTCCTAACCTACATTTTACTGAATCTTATTTCAAATTTATACCTCCCTGCTATCCTGCGCCCCCTACAAACTTCTTATCGAGAAAATTCTTATTCAGTTCTTCTATAATATTTAATGTTTTCTTGAATTTCTTTAATATAAATTATACTTTGGAAACCTAAGTTCTTCTTGCGCCATAAAGACATATCACGAGTGTGGTTAGTAAATATTAGTACAATAAGGATTTACATATGAATTTCTATAGTTTTTCCACAACAACACATTGTTACGAATGTGCTGTTAATTAACAAATATTAGTACGACAAGGATTCACATATGAACTTCTATAGTTTTTCCACAACAACACATTGTTACGAATGTGCTGTTAATTAACAAATATTAGTACGACAAGGATTCACATATGAATTTCTATAGTTTTCCACAACCATCCATTGACAAATATCAGTACAATAAGGGTTCACACATGAACTTCTATAGTTTTTCCACAACCATCCATTGTTAAGAGTGTGATATTAATTAATAAATATCAGTACAATAAGGATTCACATATGAATTTCTATAGTTTTCCACAACCATCCATTGACAAATATTAGTACAACAAGGGTTTTACTTATCAAGTATTAGGTCGTCAAGAAATTATTGTCGCTATTTTTAGATGAAAAAAACCCGAACAACTTATATATCAAAACAAAGCATTTACTAAATGAAATGGGTTCCATCCTTATCGAAGATGCATTTCGATCTTAAAATCAGGTTGTTAATGCCCTGATTAAAAAAAAATCACTTGGCTTCGAAGCAAAAAACATGTCGATGTCCTCTTTAACACCTTCTACATTTGCATACGTTTTCCTATTAAGATGGTGTTGCAGCGAACGAAAAAGATGATAACCTGATGGTGCCATATCTGGAGAATATGGTGGGTGGGGGAGAACTTCCCAACCCAATTCCATAATCTTGTGTTTCGTCAAACGTGTCACATGTGGACGTCCATTGTCGTGGAGAAGAAGAACACCTTTCCGATTAACAAGTGAGGGGCGTTTCTGATGAAGGGCTTGATTTAAAACGTTCCAGTTGCTGACTATAGATCTCTGCATTGGCATTTCGCTGTGAATTGAGGAGTTCGAAATGAATTACTCCTTTGATGTCCCACCAAATACAAAGCATCACTTTCTGCGGATGGAGTCCAGGTTTTGGGGTCGGAAGTGGTTTTTGTCTAGGACTGAGCCATTGTTTTGGCTGTTTAATATTCGCAGAGAATCCATTTTTCATCACCGGTGACAATTCTGTCCAAAAATGGTTCACACGTATTACGTGCCAGAACGTATTACGTATTACGAACAAACGTCCACAAGTTGGAAACGATGATCATCGGAGAGTTCGTGAGGCACCCAAACACTATTTTTATGGAGTTTTCCCATATTCCTTAGATTTTTACGTGTTGTTTCATGAGAGACATGCAATTTCAGGGCCTTTTCACGAATGTGTTGCCTTGGGTTAGATTCAACAAGCGTCTTCAGAGCATCAATATCAATTCCAACATGTCGGCCCCTGCCATCACAGTTTTTAAGGCTAAAGTCACCTGAACGAAATTTGCTGAACCACTGTTGACACTTACGAATGTTCAAAACATTTCCATAAACTTCTTTGATATTCTTTATGGCTACAGAGGCGTTATTTCCCTTCTTGTATTCAAACAGCATTCCATGCCGAATGTGTGTCTCGTCGTGTGCCATCACTATAAGGGATTAGAGTTTACTAAACTTTACACATTATATAGGCTATACTAATGTGACGTTTAGGTGGTTCGTTTAACTATTATACGTGATGTACGTGGTTAATGAAAGTGTTCCAAAACGCGACATCAATTTCTTGACGACCTAATACCATAACTTTTCACAAATACCTATTCTCAAACACTAATTTTTCTGCAACGAATTTGTCTAAAAAAACTGGCATTCCACAGAAAACTGACTTTGCTATAACTTTTTACAACGTCCTAAAATGATTTTTTTTTCATAATTGGTAACTTCCATTAGCTAGACAACTTCATCCATTAATGTTCCACAGTTATTTAACTTATTATCTAATCTCAACTACTTGTCCTTAAATATCAACTTTCCAATTATACAACCTCAAGTTTTCATTCCAACAGCTATCTAGCCTCACGTACTAAATTTCCACAACCATCAAGCCTCACGTTCTGAGTTTCCTCAACCATCAAGCCTCACGTTCTGAGTTTCCTCAACCATCAAGCCTCACGTTCTGAGTTTCCTCATCCATCAAACCTCACGTTCTGAGTTTCCACAACCATCAAACCTCGCATTCTGAGTTTCCACAACTATCCAGTCTCAAGTTCTGACTTCGATAATTTTCTGGCAGTAAGTAATGATTTTTCACATCTATCAGTTGTTGCATCAAAGATTGGAATTAAATTGTTTGGTTTGTTTTCAATTTCACATGAAGCTACACGAGGGCTATCAGCGCTAGGCGTCCCAAATTTAGCAGTGAAAGACTGGAAGGCAGTTATTCATCACCACCAACTTTTGGGATAGATACTCTATTACCAACGAATAGTGAGATTGACTATTACGTTAAAACACCTCAAGGGTGAAAGGACAAGAATATTTGGTGGGATGGAGATTCAAACCCGCGACCCGCAGATTTCTATTCGAGCTCCCTAACCACTTAGCCATGCCAGACCATTTGAAAGAAAGTAATGACACAAACAGTTTGTGTAATCTCTAATTTCAGTCCAGTATTATTCTAGTGTTGGAATGGTGTTCGAAACGAACTGTTAGACGTAACTCCCGAGTTATCTCCAGATAATCTCGGTGAAACCATTCTGCTATGTTACAAATCAACAATACGTCTAATATAATGACACGATAACATACAGAAATTTTAAACTTACCCCCAACATTTCCCGCAAATAATAATACTTAGGATCATATTTATAGTGAAAGTAAGTAGTCCAGAAAACGACAGCCATCAGTAACATCCAGAGTATCTGTAGGAATGGGGAAAAAAAAATCCATTAATAATCTCTACTGATCTCAGAAATTATAAAATTCATTGTTATTGAAGATAATAAAATGTGTGGCCAGTTGGCCATTCGAAACTTACTACTGACAATCCGAATGGCCAACTTTAAAAGTTTAATACTGACAGTCCAAATGGTCAACTGGTATTAAATTACCAGTTGAACTTTCAAAAGGCCAATATCCAACTTGTACACAACTTTTGTTCCCTATTATTCAGCAAGAGCTTTGGACGGGTGAAATAAGAACTCGTTTGTAACAAAGGATAGGAAATTGTGCTTTTATATATATTTTAAACATAATATACATTAAAAGTGCAATAAAAAGACATAAAGGTACCAATAATGAAAAGAAAGGCATACTGTTTTGAAGAATTCTATCGATATGAAAATATAAGGGGGTACAATCTCCCCCCCCAAATTAGCAAAGTGACATTTTGAATGAGGAAGTGGCTGTTTCAGTTTTGAATCCAACAGTCAAGGTTAACATAGCAAATAACGTTCCCCCAGTCGTCGATGATCCCTCCCCCAATCCAAATGTGTTCCGCCGCCTAGTGTTAAAATATTTCCTACCCTCTGGCATGTCGTCAACATGTCTAAATAAAGCTATTAATTATCCAATGTACACCAAGCACGCTTACTGATGAAATAAACTAAAACATAAAGATAGAGTTTATCGTACAAGAATAACACAAACTTAAACCTTACAAGAATTAATGGAATGGAGTAAAATGCTCATCATGTGTGGATTAATGGTAACCATGCCCAAACTGTGAATCCGAGGGTTCATGGTTCGTCTATCTGTAGAGATCATAATATGTACCTGTACACATGTTCATTGCCTGAATAATATTTATAAAAATGCTTCTACGGTTTAATGAACGAACATCTCTCACGCAACCACGCTTCAGTTGGAAGGAAACTTGTGCATCATTTTTATGCGAAAAAAGCACGCAATACTTTTTTTTTGTCAAATACATCACACCAGCAGGTCAGTACCACCAGAAAATTAATAAAGCAACAATTAAATTCCATACAAAGATTTAGAAAATTAAGAAAGCAACAATTAGAATCCACACAAAGATTGTGCACCAGTCTTTACTGTTTTGGTTTTAATTCTTCTACGCGATTTGACGAAAAATGAATCGTTCGTTCATCTTTCACTTTTTTTTTTACAGGCATCGGGCGTGGCCTGGTAGTTAGTGTGCCGAACTCTGGACTCGAAGATCCAGGGTACGCGTCCCATTGCTCCAAAATCGCGCGCCATACTTTAGGGCCGTGAGTGCGTTATAAGAATCACATTCAAATCTCACTATTCGACTAGAATTTCTGGTGGGTGCTTTTGACTAGATGCCTTCCTTCTAGTCTATCAATTAAAAATTAGGGACGGCTAGCGCAGATACTCCTTAAGTATGGAGGCCTGGTCTGGCCAGGTGATTAGAGCGCTCGACTCGCGGGTTCGAATCCCTATCCCACTAAACATGCTCGCCCTCTCAGTTGTGGAGGCGTTTTAATGTGACGGTCAATCCCACTATTTGTTGGTAAAAGAGTAGCCCAAGATTCGGCAGTGGGTGATGATGGCTAGTTGCTTTCCCTCTAGTATTTTAGTGCCAAATTAGGGATGGCTAGTGCAGATAGCCTTCATTTAGCTTTGTGCGAAACTCAAAACAAACTTGAAGTAGTTTTTTGGAAATATCAAAACAAACAGAGAAACATTATTTTTAATGAAGGATTTTACAATATCGGAACACTTTTTTTTCTCAAAAACTCCTTTGATTTTAAATCTTAGCTTTCATGTGTTCTAAAAGTCCAAAATCGAACTCTCTAATGTTCACATTAATGTATTCATATCAGACTTTGGCCTGCTGCATGGAAGGAACCCAGTTCTTCACTGACAAAAAGCCTTGAATCTCAACTATGATCTGCAATTAATTTCAAATTTCAACTGCAGTAGCCTATGTTAGTCTTAGCTCACATCTATATGACTGTAGTGCAGTTAAAGTTAGACTCTACCCCTATAAAAGCTTCAACTCACTCTGTGAGATCTGACTCGAGAAGCATGTTTTACATTTTTGTTTCTCATTAAAGAAAAGTGTAGTTCTGACTGTTCTGTTATGTTAATATTTATTATTCTGTAGCTACATTTGTATGTTATATTGAGGATCAGTCGCATTTTATAATAATTATGTTCTCGGTGTAGTATGCAAGCATACTAGGTGTCTTTTTTATATTTTTTAAAAAGTAGTTCATATGTAGTTTTTTTACAGAAGAACGCCAGTCTTGGAATGTGGCTAAATTCATTTTGCTCTTGATACCTATTGCCATGGGTAATTCCTCTTTGATGTCACATGAACTTTCTCTTGGGAAAAATCGCTAGAAAGTAGGGAACAGTGCGTAATGATGGGCAGAGAATTTTATAATTGTGAGTCAGGCGACACTTTGTGGAAACTTACCATTATTATTTTTCGAATTGAATGACCAATAGTGACGCGTGTAGCAGATGCGCATAGAGAGCGCAAAATGCTGCTCACTTTGCATGCTGGTCAAAGAATAATGCACTATTGCCTGGTGTCTTAATTTTCACTGTAACCAGGACGACGAGGTAATCTTAGGCAATACATTTTGACGAACTTCCCAATAGACGTGGACGTCGCTTTCAAAAGCATGCGTAATTGACCAAACGTACAAAAATTCATTGAAGTTGCATCAGGAGACTTGACACATGTGATCGAAGAACATTGCTGCGATTCCAATTTTTCCTGCCACCGATTGTTAATTTTGAGATGTGGCTGAAAACTTGTGAACCTATAGGTTTTGAGCATTCATTAACTTAAAGTCCTTGTTTATTTTTTTTGTTAACGATACCAAGAGATATGCTCAGCTTTACTACAATGCTTTTTAGGGTTTGGGGGTTCCTTTTGTAAACACAACCATTATTTCAAAAATTAGTCCCGATTGTGAAGGTTTGGTTTCGGAACTTGTTACTGTCCTAAACACTCTTCTATGAGGGTTTTTACGCTATCACATAGAACATTGAACACGGATTTTTCGATAGGATGCGCTTTTGGCTCTATATAATTAATTAATCTCCCTGCACAAATAATATCTTTTTAACACCGCCTGTATCTGTAAACTGGGTAAGATTATACTGGCCAGAAAAATGACCCATTGC
>NW_013666429.1:335604-394609 GCF_000517525.1 Limulus polyphemus
TTACCAAAGAATAGTGGGATTACTTTCGGTTTCCCCCTTTTTTTTATGTGTGCAATATTATTGGACAAAAAGACAACAACTTAACCTATTTTTAGCTTCAGTGGAACACTGCTACTCCAAGTAGGTAGATCGAAATATTTACCTACATTTAATATTTTACTGAAAAAAAAAAAGAGCTGTGGAAGCCTTATGATTACTACTTTCGTTTAGTACTATTTTCGCAGTCAAATTCCAAGATTTATTTTTGATGATCCTACCCCCTAGTACAAAATGTCACCCAATTTGTCTGTACGATAGGTATCAAAAATACTTTTTATATCCTTCTAGCGTTAAGTTTATCTGAAATTGCAGTGCATCTCGAGTGGCCGGGATTTCGCTGTGAACCAAATATGTATAGGTTTTGTATATGCCATCCGTGGCGCCACCTGCGGCGTCATGCTACCATATTAGCATAATATGCAAAACGTGCTTATAAAGTACAATTAACCCTTCACACGTGCATGTGTTAGAGTTGGTTAGCACAAAAATTAGCAATTTAAGAACACTGACTTACAATTTATGCAACAGAAACCTGTTTATATTTACCGAGCAGAAAGAGTGAGCTTAGGGTTCTGTCTATTTTGAAGTGTTGTAATAACTTGAGTAACTTAAGTGTTCAGAAGGGAAATTTGAACTCATGCGGCAATAAGTGGAGTGTGTTCTTTCTGGTTACTCACACTAGACTACAAGTGCATCACCAGCACTTCTTATATGAATAAAATTGTTTGTACTGTCTTTAATCCATGAAAATGACAAACATGTTATAAGAACAGAAAAATTATGAACCAATGACATTCCATGAGATTTCATAGAACATGTTAAAAAATATTTAACTCCTAATTGAGTTTAACATAATGTAAAGTTTAACATCTAAACTGACGTAACACGTATAGCGATCAAGTAGAACTATGTTGATAAATATTAGAAAATATGAAGAGGGATAAAAATTACAACATGAGAGGAAAAATGAGGTTGCTGTTTTGATCAGACCACCTTTATTTTCTGTCACACTATACAGCACCATGAAACTAAGGGCTTCTTTGAAGGTCGTGGCTAGCAGGTGGAACAGTTGGTAAAATAAATTTATAATGGGCTTTTCAGAGGGCTGTAATTATAAATTATTTTATGAACTTCTTGGTTTTAGAGCATTAATTACTGACTGTGTATTCGTATTTTCTAACTTTCAAAGGTTTTCAATACCATTAAAAGATAGACAGAATTACAGTGTTTGTTTTAAAATTTCACGCTAAGCTACCATAGAACTATCTGCGCAAAGTATTCCCCACTTTTGCAGTGGTAGACTAGCGGAAAGGCGGGTAGTCAACACTACCACCCACTATAAATTATTTTGCTTGTCTTGTCTGACTGAATAGCGGGATCTCATTGTAACTCTTATACGATCCCAATGTGCTGATCACGTTTTTTCAGCATCAGGACGTTAGCCTTGAACCCTCGGATTTACAGTCTGAGCCTTCTAATCAGAAGGCCACGTAAATTACATCTAAATGCCTAAACACGATAATGTTTACAAAACATTATATGGTTGGATATAGATCTAAATTTTCATACTGTTTATTTCATCTATCTCAACCAATATCTCATGATTCGACGTAAGTTAAACAAATATAACTTTGGTAATTTCAAGTAAGCTTAGTATAATACATCTACCTGTATACACATTTTCACCTTAATTATCGTTATTAATAATGATAGTGTTATGTGAAAACGTCAGTTGTTTATATTTGTAATATTCAGGTGAATATTACGTTACCTTTCATGATTTTCCCAGAATTCCTTGTAATTGCCGTAACTGTTAGCAGTTGTTTTAATAAATCTTTCTCAAAAGTTTGAAGAAGAATTGTTCAGGAAACAAAATCTTTATTGTATAGATACCAGTGAAATATACCGAGATTTCGTTGACCTAAGAGTGTAAATAAATTTCATTTAAACAAAATTTTAATTTTAATTTACATAGAAGTGTACGTTCATAACTTTTAGTTCTTCTAGTCAACACTTTTACATTTAAGATAACATAAAGTAATGGGGTATCACTTAGTTACTATCACTATGTCCAAAAAGAGCACTGCAGTCTGACACCATGGGGCGAAGATAGCTTTCTACTAAAGGGGTCAACTGGTATCACGAAAAACTTATAATACAAGGGACATAAAAAAATGGAACAATCTTTCTTACATGTGGGCATTTAATTCTCAGAGTATAGCAGATAAGAGTTTCTGCATACTTAAGAATCACGTGCTTAACTTCTTGGATACGAGTTGACATATTCCGCCTACAATTTCAAACTGTCTTTCACGTCACACATGTCAACCTTGATGTCATTTCGTCACTTGTTCTCGAGTGTCTTAACTAAATATACAAGTTAGGATGTTGTATAATCTATGAAGAACATAATGTCAAGGGCAGAAAGCATCATAATATCCAAAATAAACAGACGTAGAGAGCAAAAAAAGATAAAAGTCTTTAAAAGCTAAATCCATCTAATCTCGCTTATAGAAAAATATATAGGAAGCCTGCTAACAGGTGTCAGACAAATTATTTTGTAATCATATCGATATGAAAAATATCATAATCGACAACCCTCGAAACCTCCGCTAATCTTGAACACAGCTGAAAAAGGAAATGTACTTCTTTTTTACTTTGCTTTAGAGAATTGGAACATTTTTATTGTAATAGTATCTTTTGTGGTGTAAATTTATTACTGAACTGTTAATTTTCAACAGACAAGAAATGTATTATTATTGTATATTTGCTAGTATGCTAGTTTTGTCCAACAGCTCGATTACGTTTTGGATGAAAACCGCTACGTGTGCTGACTCAGGATTGTATTTAAGGGGGCGGCTACTTGATGATGTCTGAGGCATGCTTTTCCGGAAAAGTTTTCAACCACACGAGCTGGTTGATTCCAAAAATTATTAATGTGTCAGGGAGTGGGTTAGTAGCGTCTTTTAGACCCTTCCCATGTGTTCTGGCGATACTTATTCAAGAGAAGTGAAGCGGCTAGCCGTCCCATCAACTCCCTTAATCAGCTCCTGCTGTATGGATTTTGTTTATTTCGAATCAAGACATAACTGTGAATTTCTAACAACTAAGATCATTTGTTTTATAGAATTTAAGTGTATATGTGCATCCTCTTGATGTCTCCTCTACTTAACTTATACATACATAAAGATATAAAAACGCTTTTAGTAACTCAAATATATTTCAATTATATATATGGTTATAAATGGTGCCTCCCTTTTTGTGAATGATATTAAATTCGCCTTCTTAGAACAACTATTGAAAAATGGTAATATTTAGCATAATATCAGCAAGTTGTAAACAAAGTTACAACGCAATGTAATGCTTTCAGAGGCCAAACAAACATTCTGATTACGATGTACCTTGTTTTCGATCGGTCTGATTCACAGGCGAAGTTCTTGTTGCGTTGTTTCTTTTATTGCATGTTTCTAAATCGAACAAAGTTAATTGAAATGTAAAATGAGTTGTTTAATAAAATTTAAAACGTTGCTCCGGGTCTAACTTATGTTGTCAATATATAGTGCACATTTAGTAGACAATTAGCCAATTCATAAAAGAAAGATCATTTTAATACTTGGACATTTCAAATTACAGAATATTAGACAATAACTTATCAATAACGATACAAAGCGATTACATTTCGACACTAATTATGAAATATTGACCGATAGAAAGTCGATTATAATCTAAAAAAATAACCATCAGATCAAGTAAGACAACCTCTTTCTTTGATTGATGAACAATAAGCCGATAGGCAACTTCCTTGGACTTATAAATCAGAACACCACACCCCTAGTTACATCCGCCACCAAAGGTGGACGAGGTTACGTTTTCACCCTTGTGTGTGTGTGTGTGTGTGTGTGTTTGTTTGTGTATATGTCAGCAAGATTTCTCGAAAACGGTTGAAAGGATTTGGACGAAAGTTGGTATACATTTGGATTATGACCCAACTTAGAAGAGATTAGTTTTTGAAGGGTGAAGGTCACGTAACAAAACTATCTGTTAACATGGAGACCGATTTTTCACAATATTTTTGCTCTATAACTTAGTCAAAAATGATCGGATTTTGATGAAACTTGGTGGAAATATGTAGAATATTATTCCTCATTGTCTTGCCAAAAATTATCCGTGTCCGTTGAAAACGATGGACATAGTAACACATTTTCATATTTTTTGAGAGCTGAATATGATCAACGCTGCGTGGCCCAGGTATGCACTCTACTGAATGCTCCAACTAAATCTTTCTAACTGTATTTGCATATGAATTCCACGGTACTACTGCGTAAGATTTATAAAGGTTAGGGACTGCCACATTTGGAGTAAAGATACCACGAGGAAAATATTTCGCGAACATTCAAAGACATATGTTTTATATATAGCATCAATAATATGGGCGTTAATGACTTTCAGTTCATCTATTCACATTCAAATCCACTGAAGATAATGGGAAGGACCACTGGAAGTGCTAGCGAGATATATCGGTCAGCCCCTCGAAACTAACCATTCCTCTGTCTATGAAGATTTAAAACGAAACTAGCATTAAATCCATCGCCCATGACTTTATGAGAGTTACGGTTTACAGGCCAGCGTACTTATTATTTATACCTTTATCGTTAGATTCTACAGACTGGTTGCTCATCACAATCAGTTCTCATAATTCCTTGATTAAGTCGCTCTCTCCACGACATATTTCAGAAACATGCTCACAGAAGCCATGAGCATTTTGGCGTTTTCAGAGTGGTTTTTCGAAGAATGCTATTGTCTGTTATAGATGTGTGTACATATATTACGATATATGCATAAAATTATCCTATGTTCGACGGCCAAACTAAGTGAACCTCTTTAACCTCCTCACTTTTTTTTTCATGTGGAATGACTTTTAGTTAAGCGTCGAAAATGGGGTGAAAAATAATGAACAGCCATCAGATGGAAGGGAGAATTCTGTTACCCATGGTGTGCTTCGGATGAACAGATCTGGGTTATAAGGACATTGGTTGATGTTTTAGATACGGTTATATCGCCCCTACCACAGCGTGAGCCTGTTTTGAGTTTGTTTAGACTACGTTAACTGATAGTAGTTAAGGGAGACATAAATGTATTGCTGTATTATTTGGTTCTGGGCGGTGTTGCTTTAATTGCATTAGTGAAATTTTAAGGTGAAAAATCACAATTTTTTCGGTATGATAATGTTCCATTCCCTTTTTTTATGGTGTGAGTAGCAACGATTTGAGACAAATAACTGTCAAAATCCTTCATGGCCAATCCAAAACTCCAGCCTGAATTCAATTTCATTGCTTTAGAACATCTTGAAATGTCGTCTGAGGGACAAGCCCCAAAACATCACCACACGTGGAGCTGCTGTGCAAGAGGAGTGGATGTGTATTACACTATTCCACTTAAATGGTGTCAAATGTTGAAAACAAAATAGTTTTGTACAAGATCACCTTTACAAACTGGAAGTCTTGGAATAGCTCTTTCGTACTGATGTGTATGGTATTTTGTGGTATGTCACCTTATGAATAAAATCTCAAGAGTTTGTTGCTACACATACGTGTACATACTTGAATGTTTTATACACAGCAACATCTTTATGAATAAAAATCCGTTTGACCCTCTCGAGCTGATATTTTTGAAACTTTTATTAAATTGTAATTTTATTTTGTAAAAAAAAATCATAACTGTTGTGAATTGGGCAGCTGAGTTATTTGGAGACACTGATCAGATGAGGAAACATTTTAAAGATAAATTTTAAATATTCAGTGTAAACATATTCATAATAGAAAGAAAATGGTAGCTACAAGTAAAAAAAAAAAAAAAAAACAGGTTGGCTCACAAAGAGTTTAAGAAATAAAATTAAATAAAAGCATCATAAATGTAAGATATATAAATTGACCGGTATGACAGGCGACTTAGAAGATTATAGAAGATAAAGAAAGTTGGTGAAACAGGAAATTAGGACATCAAAAAGGATGAATGAGAAAAGGTTGGCTGAAAATATAAAAATTAACAGTAAGGATTTATTTATGTGGAAACAAAATGTTTGCATACGGATAAGACCCTTGAGGGAAGATAAAGGAAGGCTAGTATCTGATGATTACGAGATGGCTGGGTTATTAAGTTTACTTTTTCTTTGGTTTTTACTCCACAATATTTCACATCTTGATCAGTTGATAAATGAAAACGAGATAAAACAAGATTGCTACATTAATTCTGAGCTGGTTAAGAAAACATTGGGAATTTAAAAAAATTATAAAGCTCCTGGGCCATATAATATCTCCCCAAGGGTTTTGAAGGAGGTTAAATATTGGATATGTGAGCCACTTACTACCAATTTTTGTCAGTCCTTGAATAGTGGGCAGGTACCAGAGGATTAGAAGTTAGCTAATGTAACTCCTCTTTTGAAGGGAGGTGATAAAAATTGTCACAGTAATTATAGACCCATTAGTCTTACACCAGTTGTAGGAAACATTTTGGAAAGTCTGATAAAAGGTGCTTTGTAAAGTCGTATAAGAAAGTTTATAATTTTATTAAATAATGAACATGGTTTCACTAATGGAAAATCTTGCTTTACAAATCTTTTAACATTCTTTGAAAAGGTTACTGCTTATGTAAATGAGGGTAAGGGTATAGATTTGGTGTATCTGAAGTTTCAGAAAGCATTTGACAAGGTGCCACATAAAAGGCTTGTAAAAAAATTATCTCTACAGGTGTGGGAGATAAGTTAGCAAATTGGATAGAAGAGTGGCTGGATGGAAGAAAGCAGAGAACTGTTACAAATGGAGTTCAGTCAAACTGGATTAATGTCACAAGTGGGTTACCTCAAAGCTCAGTCTTAGAACCTTTGCTCTTTTTTGATTTACATCAATGACATAGATGAAAGGATAGTCAATAAATTACTTAAATTTGTAGATGATATTAAGGTATTGGGTGTTGCTAGCTGTGAAGAGGATGCTGCTGATTTACAAAATGCTTGAGATCATTTAGTGAGTTGGGCAAATAAATGACAGATGGGTTTTAATTATAATAAATGCAAGATAATGCATGTGGGTTATCATAATTTGAATTATAAGTATAATTTGGATCAGAATAACCTTAATAGTGTTATGAAGGAAAAGGATCTCGATGTAATAGTCGATCAGTCTCTAAAGCCACCCAAGCAGTGTGCTGTTGCTAGTGGTAGGGCAAATAGGATTTTAGGTTGTATTTATAGAAATATTGAATACAAGTCTAAAGAGGTTATACTTTCATTGTACAGGTCACTGGTTAGACCACATTTAGAATAGTGTGTTCAGTCTTGGGCTCCTTACCTTAGGAAGGACATTGAATTGTTGAAAATGGTTCAGAGAAGGGTTACTAGAATGGTGCCTGGGATGGAGGGATTGTCAGACCACGAGAGGCAGCAATCTCTCAAACTGTTTTTTCTTGAAAAAAGAAGAATTGGGGGTGGGGGTCTGATTGATTGTAAAGGGAATTGATAGTATTGATGCATCATTCTTTTTTATATTTAACAATGAGAATACTAGGACTAGGGGACACAAATATAATTTTTTGCAAGGTAAGAGTCATCTTTAGCTAAGATAGTTTTATTTTTCTAACAGGGTGGTTGGCCTTTGGAATGGATTGCCTTCAGATGTTGTAGAGGCAGTAAATTTAAGTAAGTTTAAGAAAAAAGCTTGATTCCTAAATGAATGAAAAGGGCTGGGTTTAAAATTTTTCATTTTATTTTTTTAAATCATTTTAATTTAGTTTTGAAGATGGAACAGCCGAGATGGACCAATAGGTCCCATGTTGTCCTAAAATATTATTTTATGTTATTATGTATGCGATTACTTCCTCTTTTCTTCTCGTAGTCTACACCACAAAAACACACGAGCAATATATGCATAGCTTCCTCGAATTGATGTGTAAGGGTATACAGAAGTTACCATATGTACAGATAGCCACGAGCTCGTTATTACAGACGTATTGCACGAGTGATTTATACAGAAACTCTTTCTTGGAAGCAAGAAGTGATGAGATCGTTTCTTGATTAATATTTATATTGTTTTATACACTGTCGGCAAATTGTATAAAACTTACACACATATATATGTGTGTGTGTACAAGTTTTATATATATGTGTGTGTATTTGTGTACAAGTTTTATATATGTGTGTGTGTATGTAATTGTGACACCGCTCCTTAAAACTAAGGATGTTTGCATGTTATTTATATTCATCTAATTATGAACACCAAGAATGTCATAAAAACACTTAATTGTTGATATAGCAAGTATTATCAAGACTTTTATTCTTGTACCCAATTCTCTTGACAGCTTTTTTTACTGTTAGCGACCTCTGTGATGTACACGAGTACAAATATTAATGTTAAAATACCCCGTACCGCAGAGATAATTAACCTTAATAATCAGAAGCTTCAGAGCAGAGGTTCACAATCTTTAGGCGCGGATCCACTCTTCAGGAGGTCCACAGAAAGGTTATAGAATCATGGAAAGGTCAAAGGTCCTATTATAAACCCGTATTTTTAAACTTTAAAAACTCTGCCGTAGAAGCAGGTAGATATAAGTGGATGATGACCATGTTGGATAGGAAAAGGAAATTCTCAGTTGTACAGTTTTGGTGATAAAGGAGTTTAAAGCGTTTACAACTAAATTAGTCAGTATATTGCGTGGTTCGCCAAAATGATGAAAACAAATCAGGTAGAACGCGCAACAAAAGGGTTTCAGATTCGCTGCTTTATAGAATTTACTTTTGTAAGTGGACCTTCTTAAGAGCATTAGATTACTCCATATATAAACCACTTTTATGAAGCCTTCCTCCACACCCACCCCCGTTCAGCTCAATACACTAACAGATAAAAATAACGCCAAGTTAGAACTGCCACACGGAAAGTATGAACCTTGATATAAGCGACCACTTTGAAAACATTTATAACATATGAATGATATTCATGAATTTGCATCTGTTTTTGTTTTTTGTATATATCGAAAAACTGGTAAGTGAAGTTTAATCTTAAAACTGAGATACATTTTCAGAGTAATGCCTTTCTTTCCATTTGTCTACCTATATACACTTGTACACATATTGTACAGATAACTTTATGTAAAGTAGATCAACAAGTAACTGGAATTTTGAAACTGGAACTCAAAATATAGGTCGGATGGCCAGAAGGAAAGTCGTCGTCAAATGAGTAGGACGAGAGAGACGACACATTCCACTGTACTCTGTTCCACATTTATTTAGGTACTGATAAGCAAATAGAATGCTTATGAAATATTACATCTATTAGGATTAAATGGTGTGTTTCTAAGAATGGTAAAAAAAATCAAGAATAAATATAACTAAAGACTTTATGAGTATCTATAACTAACCAAAAAGTCACCAGTGAAGATTGAGAAACAAGCCTAATAAAACAACTGCTAAACCATTTGTTAGTTACATAACTAGACATTCACGGTTTCTTTGAAACTTTCGACGAATTTATAACACGTGTGCACAGCTAAATAAAACCACTATTTAGGGGTAAATGAACTTATAGTGTTAATTGCAGCGTTCACAGCTAAATAAACCTACTGTTTAATTGTAATGTGTTCAGAGCAATGTCATTTTTCAGATTTATTTTGGGGGCATAAGGGTGGCAAAGAATGAGCTTGGGGTCAGCAAAAATAATCACTTTCGCCTCAATGGAAGTCATGATATATAGAATTAAAAAATCTTAAAAAGTTATACTCAGTTGAAGGGGGGGGGGCTGCTAGAGGATAGAGCTCTCCTATGGGGGTTTGAACCATATGTAACACCGACGGACATGCCCATGGTTCAAGAATAAAGGAACTTACCAGTATTAATAATAACGTCCACAGCTAAATAAACCTATAGTTTGACCAGGACATGCATATCCACAATGTGTAGTTTTAAACGTATTACAACGATTAAATAGAACTTTTGGTTTTAAGCTTTGAAAAAAGAGGGTGGGTACGATATAATATTTGTTCTTGTATATAAAAAAATACACCTTGATACAATGTAGATAATTAAGTAACGCGTGTGTAAGAAAGATGTGATAAAATACAAACACAAATAATACATAGCTGTTCACTAATGTGTTACCTAGTCATTCCACTATTCCTCTCAGCTGTAATGAAGTTGAAGGCATCGATTTAACCAATCCTAAATTTTTTGTTCCCCTTGCTCTTAAAGTTAAGTGGGTCTTTTAGTTTTTGTAATTACGTTTTTCATCTCTTTTTAGTGGCCTAAATATGAGGGTTTTACGGTTTGCCCGTTGCCGCAGAAATGCGCTCCGTACTTTGGAGCCGTGAATGAGCTATAAGATGGAGGTCAAATCATTGTATTTGATTAGAGAAGAGTAACTCATGAGTTGGCGGTGGGTGCTGTTGATAAACTGCCTTATCTATAGTTAAGGCTGGGTTAAGGTATAGTGGGCCCTAGGCCCTGGTAATATTTGGGAATAATAATAATAATAATGACTAACTCTTGCCTCTAGTCCCCAGTGGGACAAGGGTAAGTCTTCGGATTTACAACACTAAAAATCAAGGGTTCGATTCCCTTCGGTGGACACAGCAGATAGCCCGATATGGCTTTGCTATAAGAAAACACACACTCTTACCTCTATTCTGCTCGTTTTACGAACTTTTTTTTTAAAACTTGGGTGGCCTATGCGTTAATCCGGTACTGCCTATAGTTTTATCTTTACAAAATTAGGTGCTGTTATGCGTAGACCACCCTTTGTGTAGCTTTGCGCGGAAATTATGAAACAAATGCTATAACATCGCCCTCTGTACACGCGCTGACAAGTTTTGATACAAAATATAACGCAGAGATTGAGACACGAATTTATATATTTTGTAATTCGATCACTTGCAGTTAAGCTTTATCATTATTATTGAATTATATTGTGGTTGGTAGTATAATTTTTGCAATGTACTAAAAGCAGAAAAAAAGCTTGACCAAGTATAAATAAGAGAGAATGTTACAGTAAATTCTAGAAAGAGATTATCAAATTGGAAGATTTTCTACATCTTTGTAATGGGGTTATGTAGGTGAGTGAAATTAGATGTAGTTGAAGTTTTGAGACAAATAACCTGCTTTAAGCGTAACATACAACATCATTAAATAGGTTTGTTAATTCCATCTCTAGAGGGTCAGAAGAGCTGGCGGGGGCACCGATTTAATGCCTCTCTTTCCTTTTTTTTTCATTTAGTACAAAAAACGTATTGAGAGTTGTGGCGCTGACTAGAAAATGTTACAGATAATTCTAGATAAACAACCAAATTGTTTTTTTTCTCTCTTCTACTTACAAACCCACTTTTTAGTACTATGTATACTAAATTACAGCTCGATTACAACTTAGAAATAATTGACATTTTAAGAAGAATAAATTAAACGTTATTCTAAGTAGACCGATAGGTTTATATATATATATATATTATATTTTTATATATATATATACGTTTGTAACATATTCATATAATTTATTAAAAGGCAAAGAATCAACATCTTTGTTGTAAACATATCGTATTTCTTGGTTAAGAGTAGCTGAAGGTAATGTAATAAAGATGCAATGTTTCATTAAAACAAAGTACCTTAAGATTGGCACAATTATTATTTTAATAGGTGGTACTGCTTGCCGATGTTTACTGTAATGGGACAATGACACAGCAGGTACATAAACCACGGGTAATACGAGCTCATATACTAGATATACTTTCATAGGGTCCCCGAAATTTTCTGTTTAAAGAGTAAATAAAACCAAAATTAAGAGTAACAAATATTTATATTTCTTGCTTTTGAAGTTCATATGTCATGCTGTGTTGTAACCTACAGAGTGCATAATTCTTCTCCTGTTTCATGGCATGCGCACGTTCTACTGACGTCACGACAGTACAAATTGCAACATTAAGTGTCTCCCTTATGTGGTGTCATTTTAGAGTCTACTGACTGACTGACAGACAACACACTACTGTATTGTGGTGCGAGTTCTTAAAACAGGTGACCCCTCCAGACGGCCTTCGGCCCCCTTTCGGAGAAATAATAACCATCCCTTCCCCTTTGTTTTTATGCAATATCAAAAGTTCTCTAATGGCATTTATCTAATCTCGGAGACAAACACAGTTTTTACATTGCAACATAAGTAAACCGAATTTTAATAAATTCGTGCAATTTTCAAAACATCCTGTTAAGGTATTTTCAAATTCATCCCATTCTTATGTGCACCAACTTTGAAAAATCCTGCACAAACCACTGTGAAAGTAAATTAGCTTCCTAACAATCATATGTATTACTATATGACAGTACCGGTGATGGTCATTATTATCTGCTGCTGTGTTCAGCTTTCTAATTTTCCATAGTGGATTATGCACGATAAATTTCAATAATAAACCATTCCAAATTAAAAATACATATCTGCAAATTACATTTGTCCTGTAGCAGCTTTGCTTCTAAAACTATGCCAGAGCAAACTTTTCCAGCTTGCCAAAAGGATGAGAGTCACTAGTGGACTACACTAGTGGACCCACTGCATCATCCGCCAATAAAACGAGGCGAAGAAGGGGTTTCCACGGCTGTGGGTAATCTTGAATATGTAATCTGTCATAAACATCACAAATACTCGCGCTGTATACGTTGATGGAGAAAATGCTATTACCTGACTTGGAGACATGTACATTGTAGAGAATAATATAACATCATAGTGATATTTAATGCTCCCATTTACATCTAGAAAAGGTCTGGATGTAAGTCTATTATGTCTGTCACTATATTTTTGAACATCATCACGTGAAATTCAGTATAGGCCATTTTTGGTTTTTCTTGGCATCAACTTTTCTTTTCGTAAAACCTTAATTTATTATGTATCATTATAATTATTTTTTAAAATTATACAAAAGCATAATATTAGTAATGTAAGTATCCCTAATATTTTTTTAGAAGATTATGTTAAATAGTCCATGTAGTATAGCGCTAAGGTTAGCGTTTCGCACCGTGAGTGGTATAAAGCGTTGGATATTTTTAGATTTCATGCAATATGAAATTAATAGTAACTTTGCTTCTGTATATAGTGTAGCCTGAGGGTTAATGTTTCTTACTGTGCAGTATAGTGTTATACAGTTTTACATCCTAAAATGTGTTATGAAATAAACAGTAAGGTTTTTTTCTGTATATAGCATAGCCTATGAATAATGTTTCTCACTGTATGTGGTATAAAGTGATAAATTTTTTTACATTTTATGTGTTATGAAGTAAACAGTAATGTTTGTTATTGTAAAGTGTTTAGCCTGAGAGTTAATATTTCTTACTGCATAAAGTGATGGGCATTTTAACGTTTTATGTGTGTTAAGAAAAAAAAAATAGCGTTTGTTACTGTATATGGCGTATGAGAGATAACGTTTCTTACTTTATTATATACAGTAGAGCAATATTCTTTTTTTTCATTCGGCATAGTTTTAGTGGTATAAGCTGGGCAACATTTTCTTATTTAGTATACTTTCAAATAAAATGTTTCTTACTTTAGGTGCTGTATCCTGAAAAATAGCGTTTCTTCTTTTACGTTGTATATACTGAAATATTACATTTCTTATTCTATGATTTGAATGGTAACGTTGAATACTTCGTTAGTTATAGACTGAAAAATTATGTTTGTACCTTATTAGATATTGACTGAAAGGTACTGTATTAGGTATAGATGGAAAAGTAATGTGTCATAGTTTATTTGAAGAAAAGAGTTACATTTTTACTATATCTTGTATAGACCAAAAGGCAGCGTTTCTTTAGATATGTCCAAGACTGAAGGGTTGTGTTTCTTACCGTAAATGGTATGGTATATTTTTATTAATTTATGTCGTATTGACTGAAGAGTTATCTTTGTTAATTGATAAGATATGTTGTGAGGGGTTTTATTTCTATTTTGTGTAACGTAGGATGGAAGGTAACGTTTTGTTTTATGTGATATAGACAGTATATACATTAGTGTGCAAATTTATTAGAACGTCTCAACAACCGTCATTTTATAAGCTGCACGAACAAAATAGTCCTCATTGACATGCTATGGCAATTAACTTATTATTATTGCAATTTAATCCTACAGGTAATTTTACAAAATTAATACACAAAAAAAATCTATTTTGGTTTATTTAGTGCTAATGTGTTGTGTGGCCACCTATGTCATCAATAACAGCTTGGCATCTTTGTGGCATTGTTTCCGTGTATTTTCTCAAAATTTCTGACGTATATGATGCAATTTTTCTTAAAGCTGTGTCCAGAGGCTTTCTTTGATACAGCTGGTATGTTTGAAATGTATAGAGTCCAGCAAGTCCTAGATTTTGGCTATAGGGTTAAGGTCTGCGGCCATTCCATTCGATAGAGATTTCCTGAGATTTTTATTTTATTTTTATAAAATAAATTCGACACTTCTTGGAAGGGTGTTGGAGTTATTATCTTCTTGAAATATGAAGTCCTGCTCAATCAGCTTCTTTACAGAGGGTATAGAGTGATAAAATATATATACTGTTCATTAATGCAGGTTCATGTTTCCATCAGTATGTGAAGATTTTCGCTCCATAAAATCATAAAGTCTCCTGAATATTTAGCTTCTTATATAATCTCTCATTGACTCTTCGACGTCATAGAACTGTTTGTTTCATTCAACACCACTTTATTGGATGCCAAACATATCTTTCTAGAAATCAACAGCACTCTATCTATGTCAGTAGAAGATTCAGTAAAACCGTACATGATAACAATGGCTTAAAAAGTGCGTGTGGCAAAATACAAGGATCCTAAACTCTACTGCTATTCAGTTTCTCGGCATATTTTTCGTTATGCACATCGCTGTGATAATTTAAAGCGTCAAATAAAACAATAGTAAGAGAAAAATTTATAATTTTTCACCTAAGATGAATGTAAGCATTTGACCTCCAATATGGCGGATTAAACTATAGACCATGTAGCTTTTTGACGTCAGTGCAAGACCTCTATACTTGTCAGTTGGAACCAAATTAAAATTTAGACAAGTCTGTTCAAAATCCCTTGTGTCAATCTTCCAGAGATCAAGATACACGTTCTATTGCAAAAGCTGGTCCCCTTGCACAGTAAGGGCTTTCTTGCTGCTACTCTTCCTCAAAGGCCAAATTTCTGTAGCATTCTCGAGACTACAGTTATTACTTTTGCGTGACTTGTTAACGTCATCATCAAGAATTTTCTAACATCTCTTTTGGTGAGCTTGTTTCTCTGTTCCCTACCTTTTATGATGTTATAGAACTGAGTCCAATGTGTACTTCACCGTATTTGGTGAACAGCCAAGGCATTTTATAATTTTTTTAACTACAACCACCATGATGTAAACATTTTACTCGTACTCTGTCAAAGTGTGTTAATTCTCTTTGTTTTGGCATTTTACTGGCAACACCCACATCCAAATCTCAGGATGCTAAAATCTCAGAGTTTGTCTGTGATGAATGGTACAAAATTTTTAAGCAATTATGGGCAACAAAGTTACACCACTTTGTATTTAGATTAAACATACTGAACGGAGTTTAGTATATGTAGTACACTTAATCATTTGTGGCTATATGTTGATTATATCTTAAAATTTTAAATGAATTAAATGTGTGGCATATTAAAGTTACGGATAAAGTGAAGAAAATCAATAATTTCCGTATTTCGTTTGCTTTTTTTTCCCAACATTTTAAGCGACAATGGTTTTATTTCATAGGCTCAACAAATAAAAACTACAGGACCAATAGTGTCCTAATAAATTTCACGTTACTGTAAGTACAAGAACTTCCAATTATTACCAGTTATTACAAAAATAACAGTTACTAATAGTTAGTGCATTTTTAAAGCCTTTGCACAAGATAGAAAACTGACAGTCAATGAAATTTAATAAATAAAAAAAGGGAGGAAAAAAAGTTAATTGGGCTAAAACTCGTGATTGTTTGTCGGACAATCAGTATGTTTCAAGTCGTCACGTGATCGAGTTTTAGTCGAAAACTAAGTCATATATTATGTTTAATACGTTTGAACTTGTTATAAGTGTTTTGAACTTGACTACAGAGTCTAAGCTAAACAGATGGTACCGACTTAATGGGTTCACTCTACCAGGAGTATTATCACACGTTCTGTGAACAGAATCTAATAATTTTTCGTTTATGTGGAACTCGCTTTTTCGAGAGGTTAGTGGACATTTTATCTCGTAACGTTCATGAGGTTTTACAACGCATGAGCGCGTGTGTGAACGGTGGTAAATTGCTTTTAAAAAACGTAACTGACACGAAATCCTATGATTTGCTTTATTCGTATTAGTTATCATGACTTACCAGAATGCTTTTTGTGCGAAAGAAATACGAACACCTGCGGGCTGTAGAGCTTGCTAATTCCATCTCCTTGTGACCTAGTCAGTTTCATCGAACAGCTGACGTTTTCAGTGGGTTCAAAAACTACTGTTTCCAGGCTTGTTATTGAGACGACCAGCGCAAAACCAGGACCTGCCAGTAGTCACGTTCAACCGGCGTTCGGTACGTCCATCTGACTATAACACAATCCCGTACGTGATAATTCTCAAGTTTCGCTCAAGCACTAGCTTCGCCCCATCTTAACCCAGTTTTAAAAACCTTTAATACAGTCTTACAACAAAAAATATCTAGATAAATTCTGTCTCGAGTATACAAACCTAATCCCTCACTATCTGTAATCTATATAAACATTAATTAAAACCGAGCGAGCAGACATTGGTGGTTCGGAGCCCCGCCTGGCTTTTAAACATCTCACTCACTTTCCCTCCCGCTAACGATCAGTCAGCCATATGGCACAAGTGTAGAGAGGTGCACACGTCATGCTCAGAAAGGAAACTAAATACTCTACTGGAAAGGGAGAGTGGGAGAGGGGGGGGGGTATGATACAAGTGAGTTCTTTTTGCAAACATACATTTTCTTTATTTGAAGATAATTGATAACTATCATAATGTTATCATATGTTAGAGCTTCACAAAGATGCTTTGAAATGTACCTCCCTCAGCTTATGTGATTCTAATCCAGTTTAAGTAATGAACATCAACTATTTATAAAATTATTATTGAGATTTAGCGACATTTGATTCCGGATATGACGCAAGTGTGACGTAATGTATTAGAAATCTTTAAAGATAACTAGGTAAAGATCAGGACATGTTAATTGCAGATATCTCTTTGTTTTTTATGCTTATTTTTCCGAAGTCACTGTAGTGACACATTTATTTCGACGTTAACACTACGACTTTTAAGCATCCAAACATGACGTGTTCATCTCATTTTGTGGCAAGCATGTGCCAATAATAGCACTTAAAGCATACTGCCTTAGTAGTCATACGCCGAAAAACAATGCCTATATCACAGATTACAGAATAATAAAAATTCCATTTCAAGCCACGTTCAACGGACTATATCCACTCAACAAAATATATTGATACATAACTGCAACATTTAGACTTTCCAAAAGATTCATTAAATACTCTTTGTTCTTCTTGTATGTTTGAAGCTATACCAGAGGAAGTTCTTCCAAGGTATTTGTAAATAATGCGACCTGTTATAGAGAGGATAATATTAATTATGACACTAAGAGAACTAGGCAATTCTTGTTAGTACGAAACAAAACAAGGAATTTACGTATTACAGACATCTTAAAATAAACTGAAGTTTGTTGTTGTGTCCTTTAATTTGAACTTCTTTGTTTTTCTTCAAATTAATATGACATTATATAGAGTAGTGTTTACTAATCCTACAGGCGCCGACTACAACACTTTTGTAAACAAGTAAGATAATTTCTTACTTGTGTATACTTATTTTAATGCAGGGGGTGCTGTACTTGCAGTAATGACGCAGAATAAACCATCTCTTCGTTATCCTGGTCCTGCCGCTAGAGGTCTACCCCAGAAACCTTAAAGTTCAAGGTTTCATTCTATAAAGTATCTCAGTCAAGTCAGACGATAAATTAAAATAGGATGTCTGGCTTCACTCCAGCATATACAGAAAGTATCTTATTTCTCACCCTGTTGCCTGAAAGTTTATATGAAAACAAAAACATATTCCATATATAATCTAGAGGAGATAGTCGACTAAGCAACCAAGCACAGCAGTTGTGTGTGTAAAAATATGAATGTTTTCACTATAATGACATCATTATATACACTGATCAAGTATAATACTTGTCTACGTCTGACACTTTGTTTAAATAAGATTTATGTATCCCGACTACAGAGAAATGTTTAGAGATACCAGATTATTCACTTGCTGGATTTTATGAAGAAATATCAATATTAAGGGTCTTTAGATTTGCTATTCAAGAAACAAATTTGACCAAAGCAGCTGTTTGATGTTTCTTTATTAAACAAACTCGAGCAAAGCAGCCACTTGATATTTTTTTTTTATTAAACGGACTTGAGCAAAGCAACCGCTTGATGTTTCTTTATTATACATATTTGAATAAAGCAGCAGTCTGTTGTTTCTTTATTAAACAAATTTGAACAAAGCAGCCACCTGGTGTTTCTTTATTAAACAAACTCGAACAAAGCAGCCGCCTGATTTTTTTATTAAACAAACTTGAGTAAAATGGTCACCTAATGTTTCATTATTAAACAAACTTGAGCAAAGCTGCCGCCTGATGTTTCTTAATTTCTTTGATTATTGTAGAATTATTACATTCAGAAACGAAATGGAATAAGGCAACTGCTCTGCAATGATTTATTGAGGTGTATATATTATGATGATAGTGTGATCGTTAACCGTACAGATAAAAAGATGTAATCAATAAGATCATTTATTATAATGTATTTATAACACAGAACAATCCGTCTTAAGTGTGAGCTTTATTGCACGTAAAGATAAAAAAAAATGCTTCATCCAAATTATTTTGTTTTTGTTTCTTTATTTTTACACAGGATTCGACCAGGGGTGATAGATAATGTTTAGATTAAAGTACGTAATTAACCAGTTCGTTTGTAGAAAATTCAAGAGTATACAAATAAAAAAAAAAGTGAATAATTTCTTTTTCTCGAATTTTTTAAAACTTCAAATTTAAAATACAAAATCCTATGCAGAAAGAATGATCAAGAATTGTAAATATTATTAATGCTTTTATTTTCCAAACGAATTTAGCTTGCCCAGGCGCCCCTGGTGGGACAGCAGTAAGTTGACGAACTTACAACACACTGGACACACCAGATAGCCCAACGTGGCTTTGCTCTAAAATAAACAAATCATCGCTCAGGCCCTTTATACAATCAACTATCTAATGGATAAAACACAGGCTTCTTCCCAGAGTGCAGACCATACTCAATGTAAAACGCACTTGTATTAGTTAAAACTGTTAAAGACAAAAAAACAACAAATAAACTAAAATCAATATGCTAATAAAAACACAGGCACACAATTAATTGACTTGAGAGTAATTTTGGTAGTGACTTTAGTACTTTCCTCAACCTATTGTGTAGTATATATGGTACAGGAGTGTACCACGCGTTAGCTACCCCCTTACTTGATATATATAGGTTTTAAAATTATTTTATTTGTCACCGTTCTCAGTTTGGACGAGTAAGTTACTCATCTTTCCCTTTCACTTGTGTACACAGTACGTTTGTTCATTATTTGATGTCATCTGTTTTCTCCTATGAGAAGGATAACTTGTGCCGTAGTTAAAGAGACATTTGTTTTTCTTGTCTGCGAATCAGATAATAGTTAGGGCTGCCATGTTCTTTGTACACCTTACTTTTTAAACACCTGGACTGCTCGCTGCCTTTGTCTGTGTATTATGTTCTCGTACATAAAGGTCACGCTTTTCCCAGAAGAGTTAGATTTTGTGGACTTTCAGATAACAGAATTTTGGCAGACTTTTATAACGCGTGTTTCAAAGGTATTGTAAAAAGATTTTTTGCAAATTTTCAGATTGAAAAAATTAACAGACTTCTCGTTTTGTTTTTCTGTCAAATTCTAACTTTGAGGGTAACGTAATCGTCGACTTCGATTGTAGCAGACTGACTTTTGAGGGAGTTGGAGTTTGTTTGGCTTAACGCTTAGGTTAAGTATTTGTACTAATTGTTTCATGTCAACTTTTGGGGAATATTTTCCGTTTAAATTTTACTTGATTTATGTTTAGTTTAACTTACAAAGGAAATCACGATGAATTGGTAAAACAAAAAACTAATAAAGTTTTTCACACATCTCTTACCAGGTCTACACACCCACTAAACAAATGTACTATATTGTTTGTATTGTACTGTTGTTTTTTAAGATAAATAAAGATTTTTCTGATGTGTGCATTTCTGCTTTTTTTATCTTTCTGTACGATGAACTCCGCTCGAGTTTGGGGTTAACTACACTCGGTTCCGCGATGTCCTTGAGCCTCCAGTTAATGTCCTTAAGTTACCACTCTAAGTAAATCCACAGAACATGAAAATAAGAACATGTTGCTGCAGAACCGTATCGTGAATAGTGCGAGAGGTGCATTCACATAGGGCACCAACTCGAAAGGGGACGCCGATTGCCCGAATGATAAACAAAGGGAACTAATGAGTTGGGGGGTCGCCGAATCTTTCCCATTACAGTTCTATAAATTTAAACTTCATTAGCCTCTAGATAAAATGATAGGCATGTTAGAGAATCCAAATGACAATGTGGAATCCACATAGTCCTTCTTTAGCGTTGAAAACAGTCTTTGATCATCATCGAGTTCAACTTGCTACTAGCCAGATCGAGTGTACTGAAGTAATGGACAGTGTACTGTGCATCCAGACATAAAGTAATATGTATTACCAGAAAGATGTTGATGAATATTACTCCCTACACCCTTCTAAGGCCTACAAAATAAGGTGAACAGGTTGGTTTTAATTGAAACTCCAACAATTAAACTCACCTGAGTGCTAACCTGTTTCAGTACTGAAGTAATGGACAGTGTACAGTGCATCCAGACATAAAGTAATATGTATTACCAGAAAGATGTTGATGAATATTACTCCCTACACCCTTCTAAGGCCTACAAAAAATCTTGATGTTCCTTCTTTCTAACCATCACTGCTGGAGACAAATATGTACTCCAAACATTTTACTATCCTTATACTCCATGGAAGCTTGTGTTGTATTTGTTTTGTTTTTTCATGTGTGTGCATGTAATGGCCTTGTGGATCCACAAACAAATCAGGAAACTCCTTGTATAATTTACTTATTTTATGTCCTAGTGTTAAATTCAGATTATTAGTACAATCCTCATCTAAAGACTTCAGGCGATCTGGGAGCTGTGTGTGTCCAAACCATTCCATGGGAGAACTGAATAGACAAATATTTATAGTTACAAACTAGCACTGGTACAGATCTCTTCAGTAAGTGTACACTATCTTCCAGACAGAAAATAGTTTACTGAAGAAATAGCAACTGATTAATAATTAAACTTAGGTAATTGTATAGACTATAATCCATGAAAAAGAAACAAAAAACAGTGCTTTACTTTGTGTGTAAGTATTATTACTGCAGTAAATGGCAAAGATGCACTAGACTGCACCATAGTTCACAATGGACACATCACTTACACATTAGGAGAATATACAATTTTCTTTGCAATAAGCTTACATACAATCCAATGTCCTCAGGCCAGTGTGGCCGATTCTGGATGGTTCTGCCACAGAACTATAGTTCACTTGTTACCCAAGCAAAAAATTTAACAAGTTCCATAATACGTCCACCTATCAGATACTGGAGACTGAACAAAGATGTCTAGATAGTCATAATTTTCCAGAATGAAGTTGATACTAAATAGCCAATACTTGGCCTTCCAGAATGAAGTTGATACTAAATAGCCAATACTTGGCCTTCCACGGAGTGCCTGATACATAGCCACATTGAGTGAGGTCCTGGCAATTACAGCATCTACTAAAAACTCAACTTCATTTCCATATATTGTTATTAATTCATATCACGTAATTACAATACCATGGTTCTTCAAATTAGCTACCATAATATGTGTAAGCTGACTGCTGAACTCACCCAAGTTGGTGAACAGACTCAACTCAGGCTCCATTAGATTAAACTTCAGGCACAGCTATAGTTGTAACTTGCCAGTGACCTTCCTGCATCTGTTGGATTGTCAGACTGAATGTTACTTGTACCTTATAATCCTGTTTTACAACCACATAAAAACATGTCCACAACAAGTGGTCTGTCTGGTAACATGGCAGTCGCATCATAATCCCTTGTAGCATTTGCTGCAATGAAGACAATCAATACTATCATCAATCTTGGGGCCAAAATCGACTCTAGAGGCTTGTTTGGAGCTGATTCTGCAGCTTAAATTACAGCTGCTGTTGGTTTTCTTCCTCCTCTTCACTGTATAGACTAATTGTTTTGTCACAAAAACTGTTTCCTTGAAAGATGAAATGTTCCTTCTAGTTATAATGTTTTAATTGTGTACCATTTTACTTAGTTTTATTTCATTTTTTCGATTGTGAATTGGCATGTTCATTTTTATTTTATATTTTAATATATTTTCTATTTTCTTATATTTTAATTTAAAGCAAATTTCCACTATGCATCCATTTTTCTTTATTGTTCAATTAATTATTTCTCTATTGTCCTCTGGTGGGAAATCAGTAAGTCTACTGACTTAAAATGTTAAAATCCGGCGTTCGATTCCTGGGGGGGGGGAACAAAAGTTAGCCCAATATGGCTTTGTTCTAAAACAAACAAATCGCATGCTATTCACTATTGGTATGTACTTAGTTTTATTTTATCGTCTTGGATTATAACTGGTATATTCTGCTGCCTTGTTTTGTGAAAATATCAATTTGTAATTATATTGTTTCATTTATGTTTCAGTTATATTTTCTTCTGTACATAGTCCATTTGATTTTGTTCCTTTTCAACACAATATGATTTTAACACTGTATTCGTTATCACTTTAATTTAAACTTTGTTTATTCAGTTTATCTTATATTAGCTTATTTTGGATTTACTTTAATTTGATTTTAGTTATTTTTACGCTTTATAAAAGTGCACAATGTTTAAGAATGTACATTCCTGGTATCATGTGTGTAGTCCAAGTATGTGATTGCTGGAAGTTACGACGTAGTTAATTAATCTTAAAATTCAACATTTCAATGTATATTTTAAAGTTCAAGCTTATGAAGGCCCTGAGATGAGTAATGAAGGATTGTGATAGAAAAAATTGTGATATTTCATCTTTTTCTTTAAATTATCAAAGAATATATCTTTCTCCAGGTAAAATTTGCAGCATATTTGCAAAATTTGATGTACAGGATGGAAAGGCCATAATTTTTTTTTGCAAATTCTCTAACTAATGATTTAATCTTGAAATTTTCATGAATAAAATATTGTTACGAAGGCGGAAATCACGTGACGCTGGTAACACGTAATGAGTTCTAGAAAGATCGGGGAACATCACGAATAATGCAGTATTTGCTAGGCGCCCTTTATTCTTGTATATAAATGCGCCAGACAATTAATCGGGATTGAATAGAGGACAGAGAGATTGAAGATATAGACGGACAATTGAGTCAAGCGCGGTAGTAAGTAAAGTGCGTGAATCGTTCGTTGAGAATTATAGCGTGTGTTTAAGTGACTGTGGAAAATAAGTGTATTGCAAAGTTGTATTGAGAAAGAATAAACTAGTTTATTTAAGAAAGGACTTGCATCGCTGAAGTTTTTCGGGAAGAATTTCTACGAAAAATTAACCAACGACCAGAGACGTAACAATATGAAATTACGTTCTTAAAAAGCAGAAAAGGCTCGACTGATAATCTTATCACTCCGGAATCAAATTTAAATGGCTCATAACAAAAAGGTATTTGTTTAGGATGTTTGGGCTAAAAATGAATAATCCCAAGCATCTTTGAAAAGCTGTTATTTTCAAGCCTTTAAACATTGAACCTTTTACAGAAGTGTAACACAATCTATCTAACTCTGTAAAAAAAACAAAAAACAAACAAAACAACAACAACCCTTTAATGCCTAATTGAATTATGTTCATTAACCCAACAGAGACAGTAACTTATAAGGCACCATAATAGTTCATTAAATTGCGGAAAAGTATGTTGAACACAATATAAAAATAAAAATAATATTAATATATATATATATATTTTAGACAATTTATCTAGCCTCTTCTTAATTATGGAAAAAGATAATTATCTGAATGGCTACTGCCAAATTTCTTAAATGAAACAGCCAAAAGAGCTCCTATGATATGCATCAAGTTACAGATAACCTAAGCTCATGAGTTATTGGTGATATTCAGGTAGAATGGTGTCCAACAGGTAGTTATTCCAGGTAGAGATCCCCAACTCTTACCAATTTGTACAAGTATTTGTGCCATCCCTCAAAATGGGCTTGCCCCCTTTCAGAGAGTGAAAATAGACACAGAGTCATTGTAATATTAATGTACTATGAGATAGCCCGTTGCTGTATGTAACTTTTACCTAAGTAAAATTATTAGTACATGTTTACAAGGATCATGGAGGATGCCGTTAACTAAGTATAGAACATTTATTTGAAAATTTAGAAAATCACCTGATTATACTTTACCAAAGACATATTCTATACTAGTTGTAAAAGAATGAAATTAACAGATATTTCAACTGTAACTGCTCTCCTTCCTTTTATCAAAATCTTCCCAGATTTTGACATTAAAATCAAATATTAATGGTTAAATGTTTAGTAGATATTACTGGTCATAGGATGCAGTATCACCATCTGCAGTTGACTTGTAAGATGCTAAGACATCTACACAAAGGGTTAACACAAAACTTCAACAACAAGTCAAATTAAAATAAAACTCAAATAAATTGTAGAAAATTATAAATTATAGTTCAAAATAGAATAATTAAATAATTGCAATATATATATAAAATTTTGAAATAAAACAATAAAACTTAAACCATAAAATAAAGTTATAATTTGAGCCTGTTACACACACACACACACACAAATTACAAAATCAAACCAAAACTGATCACACAATTTAAACATATTACAAAATGATATTTAAAGATCCAGAACAATAATCAACCAATATAAAGAAACTACAAATAAATTCAAAATACATAAATAGTCATAATAAATACACAGTTAACATCAAATTCAAGAATATATATACAGGGTGGCCCAAAAGTAGGTGTACAGTTGATAATTGATCACGTGACATGAAAATATGGGAAAGTTAATCCCGCAGGTGTTCAAATTGAAACCCATCTCTGTTCACACAATCGTAAAGTCTTCCTGTCACTTCTGTTGGTCATTAGTCAGGTTATCAGCTATTATATTCTTATCACCTAAAAACAGTTTAATAGATTCAACATGTGTGACTGTATACCTACTTTTGGACCACTGTATATATAAGCTATATACTATTCTGCAACAGGCTTTTCGTGTTTTGATGATCATCTCTTTTTGGGATTCTTCTCCAGATTTAAACTCTAGCTCACGGTTACACATTCTATCCGTGGCAGGGGCATAACACATCACCTGTTGATAAGATTGACACTTTAAAGATGAATCAGTGAAAGCCCACCACTGTCCAGCAGAAGAAGGTGAAGAACAGGAAAATTGTTGTCTAAAAATTGAGCTGATAAATAATGCATACATTAAAGGTTTACCAGACTTTGACAGTCTCACATTATAATAGGTTACTAGTATGTCAGGTGAAGCAGGTAAACAAATATTGTCTTGAGAAGCTCTCTAATTTTTTATGAAATCAAATGTAATTAAATACAAGTGATATCCCCATTTTGGTGTAAGAATATTTTGCGCCAAAAAGAGCTGTTAAATACCCTTCCCAGGAGCGATCAATTTTTGATACCATCATACTACCTACGTATATTTTAATACAGTATTTTAAAGCACTGTGTTATTCTAGATACTGATGTGATGTATAATAATTGGGTATTCTTAACTTTCTGTCAATCTAGTTAACATGTTGTTTTCTTGTAGGCCTAGTTTCTGAAACAACAACAACAAAAATCATCTAAAATAAAGATATTCTATCCAGTGATTTCCTTTAGCTATTAATACGGGTTGTCATAGTTACAAGTTCGCATTATAACATTTGAAAAGTTCATATAAATCTAATTTAATTGGCTGAAAATATTAATATATCACAGTATATTTTTAAAAATTCTATATATCAGGATTAATTAACGTCACACTGACTAACAGAAAACCAGCTTTGAAACTGAAGTAACCAACCTAAAGACATTTTACATCATTCCACCCTCACCACCAGCAAATGCTGGTCTTTGCTTGAATGCCCCCCCCGCGGGGCAGCCATAAGTCTATCGACCTACAAAGCTAAAATCCAAGATTCGATTCCCTGCAGTGGACACGCGAGATAGCCCAATGTCGTTTTGTATAAAAACAAATAAGCCATCAAAGGAATCGTAAATTTTGTGTTTTCTGTATATGAACATGTATGTTTTGAATATTAGCTTCCGCTAGGGGTCGCGTCCCAAATCACAACACGATGCTTTGGTGTTGTGTTATTTCATGAGTTATTCTTGAGTCTAGTCACGTTGATGGTACTGTAGTACTAATAGATTTACTGTTCCTTCGGTAAATAACCACAATATTGTCATTTCAAAATTTTAATATCAAACGGTACTGCAAAAATGAGTGTATCGTTTGTCATAACTTATAAAGTAGTTTCTTTATTTGTGATTTGTTTCATACAATACAGTTCAACATTAAGTTTCAAATCCGGTTCATTACAACAACAACAACTTGCTGAATCTAATCATTTCAAAGGTACGTAGTAAAGTAGGATAAGCTTTTACTTTTAGTAAAAGTTTTACAGCACATTTACTTTAGTACTAATAGTGAGATAAGTTATTTAGAGAGTACATTCGCTGATAACAATAGGTATTGGCAAAGATTTTGTTTAAGCTAGCTCACGTCCTTGAAAGTTGAACAGTGTGCAGGTGCCAGAGGATTGGAAATTGGCTAATATTGTTACTTCTATTTTCAAGGTAGCTGATAAAAATTGTTCCAGTAATTATAGGTCTATTATATGAAAAATTTTGGAAAGTTGTTTAACAAAGTTTAGAAATTTATTGGATAGTCAACATGGTTTCACTAAGGGAAAATCTTGCCTTACAAATCCTTTGACATTCTTTGAAAAGTTTACTGCTCATGTAGATGAGGCTAAGTGTGCAGATTTGGTGTAACTGGATTTTCAGAAAGCTTTTTTTTTCAAGGTACCATATAAAAGGTTTGTAAAAAATGATCTCTATAGGTGTGGAGGATAAATTAGCAAATTGGATAGAAGAGTGGCTGAATGGAACTTGGAAGAAAGCAGAGGGTTGTTGTAGATGGAGTTCAATCAAACTGGATTAATGTTACAGTTTGGGTACCTCAGGGCTCAGTCTTAGGACCTTTGCTCTTTTTGATTTACATCAGTGACATAGATGAAGGAATGGTCAATAAATTACTTAAATTTGCAATTAATATTAAGGTCTTTGGTGTTCCTAGCTGTGAACAGGGTGCTGCTGATTTACAAAAGGATTGAGATAATTTAGTGAGTTGGACAAATAAATGTCAAATTGGTTTTAATTATAATAAATACAAGATAATGCATATGGGTTATCATGATTTGGATGGGAATAACCTTAACAGTGTTATGAAAGAAGTTGATAAAAACCCTATAACCTGTGCACTTTCGAAAGGTGGACCTTTCTTCTTCAGGGGCAAACTGTTTTATTTTTCTAATACTAGCAACAGGGTGGTTGGCTTTTTAGTTCTGTGGAGGCAGTAAATTTAAGTGAGTTTAAGAGAAAGCTTGATAAATATATGAATGATAAGGGCTGGCTTGGAGGTTTTTCTTTATTTTATCTTTTTTTACTTAATAGTTTTAGTTTAGTTTAGAGGATGGAATAGACTAGATGGGCCAATAGGTACCTTGTTATCCTTAAACATTGTTATGTTGTAGTAGAGATATGTTTACATTTAGGCTTGTTTCTAGTAAAGCACAGGATAAGTAGGAATTAATAACGAGACTTTACTCAAGTGTTTAAATTTTTTAGGGAGTAGGACATACTTATTTAGGATTGTTTCCTTGAATGAACACAAAAAACGATGTTATGAAAGTTAATTTAGCTTAATGATACCACCTGCAAAAAAAACAACAACTGATACTAAAGTAAAGGGTAAATATAATCCTTCATGTAATATATCATACAAACAATAAGAGTCCATTTGGTCCTTTACTTCAATGCTGTTTCTGCATACCAAACACATGAGAAAAAGTAACAATTTAAAAAATTAAATTCACCCTTTGTTTTCCTCTCCTGGAAGTCATTATTTCAAGTTAAGTGGATCATGAAAATAAACTCCATTTCCAAATGAACTTGCACATTTATACACAAGACATGTGTGAACAGTTATTACATTCACCAAAGCAAACTAAACTGAAGCCATTTGAAACTAATTCAGTGTCAATTGTCCCTACTTCCCCTAAAGGTTCAGTATTTCCTGACACCTTTTACTTTTAACAGAAGCTTAAAAACCCTTTGAATTAAACTTAATTTTAAAAGTTAAGACCTTTCAAACTTCATTTTAGAATCAATAGTGGCCTTCTTAATATGATTTTATTTTGTGTATTCTAATGCATTTTCCATTTTAACAATGATTCTAATATTTTTGAAAAGTCTTTGTTTACTATTTATCAGAAATATAATACTTCTCTTTAACCATTTAGAATTTGGTCTCCAGTTTGAACATAAAATTTTATTAAGAATACATTTATCCTCAGAAATTTAATACAATCCATGAGCAACAGGAACTAGTTGATCAGTTAAAGCTGCACATCCACTCTTTAAAAAATTTAAAATTTAAGCCCACCATGTAGTTTTCAGAGAAACATTGATTCTCCTCTAAAACACCTGTAAAGTGTTGGCCTCCGCTACTTCCAATGGTAACTCATTCCATTACCTTGTTAGAGGAATAAAATTCTTAACTGGAATATAGCCCGTCTTTTTCTGAATCTTAAACCTCTATCCTCTCATCATCAGAATATACTGATTTGTATAGAAATATATTTACCTGTTTTGACATGAAATCAATATGGTCACAGTGTGACATTGTCAGTCACTAAGTGTAAAATAGTGAAAATATCCTGAAATACAGATACAAAAGTAAGAGTGGATGGGAAGGAAAATCATTGTTTTTATTAAGTTGGCCACTAGTGGCCAATCTCTATTTTAACATCTTGCTTACTTATACTTCAAAACATCCTTGCTGTTAGTTTTAAGAATGTTAGCCAACTGTTTCTTGTAAGCCTTTTTAGATTTCCAATTTTTTTAACCACATCCCTAATCTTCCTAGGTGTTTAGTTCTGTAAGTTTTTCAGTGTATCTGTAAATTTAAACTTCTTAAATGTATGGCATTGAACCTTCATGTTCTTCTTTGTCTTTAGTAAGCTGACTATAATTATCTGATGATTTATCTTTGCTACTATCTTTTCTTTTGGAACATGCCTGACTTGAATTCAGAGCTAAGTCTTTTAAAAAAATTCCCAACTCTGGCTTACATCACCTTTGATCTCACTGTCTCTCTTCATTAATGATAAATATTGTCTTATGGCCTCAGAATTAGCTTTTTGAAAATTAGAAACAAAAATGTTAATATATTTTTACCTTAACATGTAGCTAAATATCAAAGCTAATTTTGCAATAACTATACTACCCCAGATGTTCCCCCACTTCAGCTCTAGCAACTATATCCTTATTAACAATTAGCAATAAATCAAAAATTACACCCCCCCACACACACACACCTGGTTGGCTCTATAACCACTTGACATAGAAAACAATCACAATTTCAGCCCATGTGTCTAAAGTAGAAGTCTCCCATAATTATAGTAACAGTATTATTATTAGTAGTAACCCTTATGTTATACATTTTCTCATGACCTCATCTGTCTGGCCAAGTAGCTTATAACAATTGCCAGATAAAATCTTTCAACACTTAAAACTGGTGGTAGTAACCCATACATGTTCAACCTCTTGACTACCATTTTTTTTTGTCTTCAATCCTAACAGGCTGCAGTTTCTCCCTCAAATAGAATCATTCCACTTTCTCTTTTAGAGATTATATCACTATTAAATAACTTATAACTTCAAAATAATTCATATTATCAACAGTTTCTAATCAAGTTTCAGTGATTTCCACTATATCATATTCCTCCTTTTCAACTAGAGCCTTAAACTCATCCGTTTTGTTAAAATAATACCAACTAAGCTTATTTTTTATCATGTTATCTTTGTAATTAAATCTGTTAAACTTGTCTTTAAAGCTGTTATTTCAATTTTTATACACTGAATATCCTTTTTTTCCAAATTCCTCACTACCCTAACTGTCCTATGAATTTGTTTATTTCCATTTACCACCACTAGGCAAGTTGAGTTTAAACTATCTTCAATGAATATATTCTGAGACAATTATTCACCTCTACACACAGAAAAGCTATTTTCCTCACGTGTCTGCCTAAGAGACTTGCATGCCACTAGCCTTGAGGTAACTTCCACCTAATTTAACATGTTTAACATGAACTGCCTACCTATCCTTCACACCTACAGAGATAAAAAGCAAAAAAAAACAACACACACACACACACACATGAACTGCATTGTTGCTTGATGACATCATTATGAAAGAAGAACACTCCACTAATAGGAGGGCAACACAACCTCCATGTACAGTAACTTTTCCTCTTAAGCATTTGCATGCTTGATAACTTTATTCTTATCATTGGCATTTTATTGAACAGACATGTTTAAAAATTTCTCATCTGAGTTCAGTTTGTTGGGGTTTTGCATTGTTAATGAAACTTTGATTTTTGTTTTAAAAGCTTTCATTTTTTATTGAAATTTCTCAAATGATGATGATTTATACTTGGTCATGTGTGAGTGACGTTATTTATACACAGGCTTCATTTCTACTATGATTTATAGAGGCTTGTTAGCTATTGGGGACATTGCAACCATTGTTCAATGTACTGTGTATTACCATATGCATTACTGAGCCCTTTACTCCCATCATGTTGGCCAAAATTCTTTCTACTCAATTGGTAATGTTCTATTAGTCTATGAATTTAGCTTGATTTGCTTTGGGTAGTGCCTTCCAATTTATTTCTGGAATTTCATTCTCAGGTATGTTCCTTTTATTTTTCTTGCCTGTGTCATTTATTATTTCTTGTTTTTTTTACTCAATGAGCCACAATGCTTGGGGTTTATCTTGTCTTTCCTCCTTGCTTTTTATTAGGATTTATACTGTTTCTCTCTCACACCCAAATGCCCCATCCCCTTCACATTTATGGTTCTTTTTATTTTGACTTTAAGCTTTTTTCCTTTCCTTTTCTCAATTCCTTGTCCTTGATATCTGTTCAGCCAGCTTGGGATTTGGGCCCTCACTTTCTCTTTTGTTCTCTGTTCCCCATTTTTGCATTTATATTATTTGTTCTAGTAAGTTCTCTAACATGCAGAGTTAATAAAAAAATTGTGGTGTACCATATCTGTGAACTCCTCAACCTGATGTGCAAGTCATATTAATCCAGTTTATTATTTGTAAAATGGGATCTTCCATAACAGGAGTCGTATAAAAAAAATTCAAATTAGCATTGTTTTTACCTCAACCATTTAACAACTTGGCCCATACACTCTTTACATTTTACTGACCTCTGAAATACTAAATTTCTCATGAGATTTTGGATAATTTATGACAAATAAGTTTCTCCTCCCCATCTTTTTTTATGTACATAACCTCTATGAAATAATTTAAAACTTTAACTCACATCATTTTACTTGTCATTTAACCATGACATACTAATACCAGTGATATCAAACTTGTTATAAGCAACCAAAGCTTCTAATATTAACAATTTCATATAGGTAATTTTCACATTAGTGTAAAAATGCTAAGGCTGTGGTATGAATAATTTTAACATTTTTACATATTTTCGAGGTCTTTAATTGTTGTCCTACCAATAACAGGATTATAACTTCATTTTTTTAACAAGAGTTACAGTTCACAGTTCACTTTTAGAAATGTGTTGTAGTTTCCATATGTTGAATATAACATTTTGTGTTC
Organism: Limulus polyphemus; assembly: GCF_000517525.1. Lineage (NCBI taxonomy): Eukaryota > Metazoa > Arthropoda > Merostomata > Xiphosura > Limulidae > Limulus > Limulus polyphemus. Next base: position 367,800 of record NW_013666429.1, read on the forward strand.
TGGTGTGTAACAGATGTGTATTTCCAGTTTTGAAAGCTGATGATTGATATTGATAGACTTGTAGTGTAGAATTATCACATATCCAGGCACACCAGAAGCATTTTGGAATTGGGTGAGGGGCAAATGTATAAAAGGGGCATAATAATCAAAATAAAGCCAGAACTTTAATCAATATCCTGCAAGTATGTTAATGCTCACCCTTGCACTGTGAGGACTAGGGGTAAAACTCCCTGAAGCTCTAGCATTTTTACCACTTTCTTTGTAAGAAGTACCCCTAAATGCTGTCTAAGTTTTATTGATAAGAACTGTAAAGTTTAGTTCAGTTCAGTCAAAATTTTGTTTATGATTATTCAAAATGTTCTGTGTGGTCAAAAAAGAAAAGAAAAATTAAATTCCTACTGAGGCAAAAAATTGCTTGATCCAGCACTCAAGTATAAGTCATGTGAACCTTTTTCTATTTCAGGGTAAATCAGTAAGAGTTGGTGTTTTAAACCTCTTTTTTATTGCTCTTCTCTATACCTCTTCACTCTCTTTGTTCTTTCTCTTCCTCCTCTCTCTTTCCCCTCTTTTGTCAGTTGCATATGAAGGCCTACTAGAGTTTCAGTTGCACTCGTCTTTTGTTTATTGCTCTGTGCATATGGAATGTTCTTACAAGTTAAAGTATTTGAGATTCTTTAAAATCTTTAAGTTGATCCTCACTCCTATAATTTTAGTTTTGACTGTTCTTTTTTATGTTATCATGTTTCTATAAATGTATTATTGTGATTCTATTTATTGCAATTTAATTGATTGAAATAAACTGATTAAAAGAAAGAAATATATCAAACAACTTGACGAAAAGGACTGCAGTAAAGTCATCGAGCAGGTTTACAAGTGTAACCATGAAATGTTTTACATTCTGATCAAATTCCACAAACTTGGATATTTTTTAATCAATAAGCCTTTTATCACAAACTTTCTGATGTATGAATACATCTAACTCCTGAAGACGAAACATTAATATTCAATAGATGGAAATTAAACTGTATTAGGAATAAGTTTCCTGAATATGGTACTAAAAGTGACATAATTAAATTATGAATATTAACATTTCATTCATGTGTTGCATGGTAAATAACCATATTTTGCTGATACTGTGACAACTTATTTCCCATTTGAGTAACATGAAGGAAATTATTGATTGGGGGGGGGGGGGGGGTTCTTCAATTTTCACCAAAAATGAGTTCTTCAGTATGTAATAAATACCTGTGATCCTGTGTTTAACCCCTTGTAGCTATATCCACATCCTTGTCTGTGTTGATATGATCAGAGGAGAGATATAGTGCTGTCTGTCTGTTTATGTTTTTTTTCTGTTTATTTGCTATTACTTCTTTACTTTTCTGTTTTTCTTTTGGTCTTTCTTCCTTTTCTACTTTTTAGGTTGTATTTACAGAAATATTGAATACAAGAGATTATAATTTCATTGTACAGGTCACTGGTTAGGCCACATTTGGAATGGTTGTTTAGTCTTGGGCTTCTTACCTTAAGAAAGACATTGAATTGTTGGAAAGGGTTCAGAAAAGGGTTTACTAGAATGTTGCCTGGGATTGAAGGGTTGTCATACAAGGAGAGGCTGAAATATCTCAAATTGTTTTCACTTGAAAAAAGAATAGTTAGGAGGTATATGATTGAGGTGTTTAAGATTGTAAAGGGAATTGATAGTGTTGATGCACACTTTTTTATACTTAACAGTGAGAATAGTAAGACTAGGGGACACAAATATAAATTTTGGCAAGGTAGGAGTCATCTTCAGCAAAAACAGTTTCATTTTTCTAACAGGGTGGTTGGCCTTTGGATGTTGTAGAGGTAGTAAGTTTAAGTGAATTAAAGAAAAAGCTTGAGAAGTAAATGAATGATAAGGGCTGGCTTTAAGATATTTTTCCTTTAAATTATTTCAATGTAATTTAGATGATGGAACAGCCGAGATGGATCAATAGGCCCCAAAATGTTATGTTATTTGTCTTTTTCTCTTTTCCCTTTCTTCCTTTTTGAAGGGGGTGTTTTGGAGGCAGAGGCAAAAAGCCATTTGCCCCAATAAAATTTTAGGAGGCACCCCCCCCCCCCTCCATATCAGTTATTCAAAACAAAGTATATTACAGAGTAAGTTTTGTAGCCAAATAAATTAATATCTGTCCAAGGTGTTTCATGATACCTAAAGAGAAATTCAGAAGAAAACCTAAGTATTTTTTCAGATATACACTGACAATAAGACTGCTGGAAAATTAAATTTTGAGGAAGAAACTATAACTTAGAGATTGTTTTTAGATGTGTAGAATTCTGATAATGCTTAAAGTATTAAGGACTTTGTTCCACCAGATGTTTATTTTGTACTTTGACATGTTCGGTGGCATTATCTTTCATGTGAAATGTATTGTAGCAATCAGAGATAAAATAGTTTACTGTATATGTAATTCAGTCTTCTGTTTATGCAGGCACTTAATGTCATGCTCATAAGGTTATCATAATATACAAAAATTAATTTTTATAAAAGACTATTTTGTCCTTGACATTAAAAGGTTTACCCTGTTTCTTCAAACTGTGCTTGCTGTCATTTGTTCTGAATTGAGAAAAAATATAGTTTCTCAAGACATAATTAAATTTAAAGCTGGTTATACACAAGTTTACCTGTATAATAAAAGATGTATGTGTACTTATCTGTAGAAATTTTTATTTTATTTTAATGTAATATTTAAATTTGATGAGTTCACTAGTGTTCTAATAATTATGCATAAATTTGTATTTCAACTTCTTGAAAGCTATCAAAATGTAAATAACACGAATCATTTCTTTGCGATTACACTTATCTTTCAAACAAACATAAGTGTTTAAGATCCTGTTGTTTCTTATTAATTAGTGCATTCTTTGCACTATAACCTCTGTAGTGTTAATTTATTAAATGTTTCTGATGTTTGTGCTTATTCAAACTGATAACTGTTTGTTAGATGCTTGTGTGCTATTACAAGAGTTATCAAAACATAAGAAACAAGTGAGATGATAAAAGGCTATTAATTCCATTGAAGTCACCCACCCAATTCTGTTCATAAACTCATTCAACCAAGCTTTGAAAAAACCCAAGCTATAAAAATGTAATTAGACTCAGTTGCCTAACAATATAAATAAAAGATGCATACCCACATTTTTTATAGCCCTTTCAATCAGTATTTTCTTATCTATTAGTACAGGGACAAATAAGTTAGTTATATTGATAAGAAAAAATAGGCTTACTTAATTTTTATGGGATAATAATCAAAAAAGATTCTTCATGTTGTGAGGTATTTGTTTTTTTAACCTACAGAGGTAAAGAACCTACAGAATAAAATTATTTTTGGACTTTGTTTCTAGTACTGAGAGATAACATGAGTGATCTGTATAAAACCACTTGAGTTCTTTTGACCCCAGCAGTATTATGTAATCTTTATTTTAAGAGTAGTTGTACAGCTAATAATAGTGCTCTTCCTATGTTTTTTAGAAAAGCAACATTTTGGAGTTTAGATGAAAGATGAGAGTGATCAGGAACTAACACTATTGATAATAAATGGGAAATTCACTCATTACTATTGGTCAAACTTTTTATCTATGTTAATGGGAAAATTAAATCTACTTTATAAAAATATTAAGATTTCCTGTAAAAATGGAAGTTGAGATCTGAAATTAAAAGTTCAAGGAAGCTATTGTGAAAGCTAAGAAGTACTGTGTATAAAAAAAAGAATTAGCGGTAATAGCTGAATCTTTTAGAGATTTTAATTTCATGGCCAGAATGTTAGTTTTTGTGAAGTACACATACAGTGTGTCATTAGAAGAGATATTTAATGGATTTGTTAAGAATTGATACTTTCTTGAAATTTGTTAAAGAAAAAGCTGTTTCAAAAAAGCTTGAAAAGCTGTTTTCGTCAAGGTTATAATAACAAAAGTTAAGGACAACTATGACCTGTTGGGCTGCTTAAGCTGTTCCATCCACTAAATTAAAAAAAATTAAAAATTTTAAGTCAGCTTTTATTAATCAAATTTTTATTAAGCCACCATATCTGAAGGCAACCCACTCCAAAAGTCAACTACCATGTTAGAAAATTAAAACTGTCTTCACTGAGGATGACTCTTTCAGTACCAAAATTTATAGTTGTGTTCCCTAGTCTTCCATTCTCACCATTAAGCATGGAAAAAGGTGATGTATGAACACTATCAGTTCCTTTAATAATCTTGAACACCTCGATCACATCCACTGTAACTCAAGAGTAAATAATTTCAGATATCTTAAACCTATCTTCTTACAACTTTCCACCCCAGGTATCATTGTATTAGTCCTCCTTTGAACCATATACAATAATTCACTCTCCTTTTTAAGGTAAGGACCCCAAAACTGAAAATAATATCCCAAATGAGGCCTAACCAGTGATCTATACAGGGAAATTAATTTATTTAGACTTGTATTCAATATTTCTATGGACACAACTTCAAAATTTATTTGTAAATATGCTATAAGAGTGATGGTCAAATCCCACCATTTGGTCAGACTAGAGTAGTCCAAGGTTTGGCAGTGGGTTCTCTTGTCTAGTTGATTTCCCTCAAGTTTAAATGTAGGGACAGCTAGCTCTCTCATAGCTTTGGCAAAATCCAAGAAACACACAAACCCAAACTGGCAGAAATACAAATAGCCTGCCTAGTTTTGTTTAAAATTATAAAAGAAACAAACAAAACCTTCCTGTAATAAAAAGGACAAACCAAAATCATTGTTCTAAATATAAGGTTGAAAAAAATCTTTCTTATTCTTAAATTCAAAATTTCTGAATATGTGAATTTTAAAAACTTATTTTCCCAGTCAAGTAGAGAAGCCAGAAGTACCTTGATTTTTAAGAGCAAGTTTTTTTGTTCTAAGTTTTCTTAGTTTTGGAATGGTAATGTTGAAAATATGAATTTGAATAGCTTAAGTTGATAAGTCTAAGCTTTGAAAACCCAGCTTCATGCTTATTCTTTGGTTGAATGAATTCTCTAAGCATTAAGTCACACTTCAAAATAATTATTGTTACTTAACCCACCATCAGATGCAGTAATTTGATACTTAGGCATTGTGTTTTCTTGTTTGCAGAATAGACAGTGTTTATACATTGTCATTTCATTCATTGTCTTTCTTCAATAGCCAAGTGGAATTGTGTAATAATAGAAACATTTAAACAATACAGAATTCTGAGTTTTAATTAACAATCATTTACTTAGGTAAATACAAAGCAGTATAATACCTAACCGAAATTGTGCTTCATCAGTCACTTAAACCATCGACATACAACAGTATCATAATAACTTAATAAGGATCTTGATTCTATATCAGAACATTTTCTTAATTTTCTAACTTTTCTTTTACTTGTTTGAGGAAAGTATCATGATGTACGATTTAGCTGCTTGTAAAGAAATATAGATAATCATTCCTAAAAGGTTCTGAAGTTGAAGCTCAAAGGAAAAAAAAGAGCAAAATAAATAATGCCAAATTGAGTAAAATAAATGAAAGTTAGATTGAGATCATTTTAAAAATATTTACAGAATGATTTCCACCATCTCTGAAGTTTTCTACAAAGCTGTATATTTTAACTATTTCATTGCACTTAGTATTGCAACAGGCAAGAGCAAAAAATTTAATCAACATGATGCAATATGTTCACCCCACTGGTAGTAGATGGTATAAAAACAAATCAATAGTTTGATGGTTAAACATTATAAAGAATAAGTATAAAAGTAAACTTATTAATTAATATAGACTTGTAATAACTAAATTAACAAAATTAAATGGTGTATCAGAATTCAACAGATTAATCTAAAGTTTTATAAAGTGCCACATATAACTTAGTTTTTGCTTCCAAGGTTTTTGTAAAAAATAAAAACAAAATATAAATCTACACTTTTTGCCAAATGGTTTAATAGAGAATTTTGAACATTAACTGTAAAAGTGTTGGCCAAATACCACTAATATGTTTATTCAGTCAGACAAGACAATGTCATCAGTTAGGCTAGTGATGATGTTAAAGTTAGCTCTCTGGTTTTTAGAGATACATGACTCATTGTTCTAAATAAGGATGCAAGAATGTAAAATTGTTTGAAAAAATGTCAGAAAACTCTACTAAGCCCCTTCCTGTCCCACAAAATGCTTAAAAAAAAGTAGAGTATAACTTTTAGGATTTTATATGACATTAAAAACAATCAGTACAATGCTATTGGTAGTTCATCTATGCTCTTCATATATATTTACTCTTGTATTTTGTTTTTAACGTTTTGTCATTATGATTTTACCATGCAACATGTAGAACACCCCACCCCACACACACTATTTATTAATATGTTAATGCTGCTACTATTTCAGTTTTTGGAATTAAAGCTTTCATAATTTTGAGTATGTTGTATGAATATGTTCATAGAGCTAACAGTCAAACTTTACTACAGAGAAATGTAATGTAATAATGCTGTTGTATTGATTTAAGTACATTTGTGATTGAGGGATTTGTGAATTAATGAAATTTGTATATAGTTTTGATTCGACATTTAGAGGTACACATTTTTTCATGTGTGTTGATCTCCTCAGTTCAGAATTTTCAACAACTTGTTTGACTCCCTAGAAGTCTACTTGTAGTGTTTTTTTTGTAATAATAGGAACAATTATGAAAAACAAAACTACTTGTTCAATGGGCAACAAATAATGTCTTGGGTGTGGAAGATATGTCCAGATTTAAAAAAGAGCAGTGGGAAGTATTTAAATTGATCCAGTTTTTCCCATTTGGCTGCATGATAACATATTTATTTTGATAATGTATTGTTACTTAAATTTGTTTAAACTACTATTGCTTTATGTTGATTGTTGATACTGACAATACCCTAGTTCTGTTGATTGTCAGGACTGATGTACAAGCAACATGGTACTGAGGGATGGTTTTCCAATTTTTTTTTGTGGGTTTTATTGGTTCTTTTTTTGTGCTGTCCATAGCTTGCTGATTTCTAATCCTAAGTCTCTGTTGAGAGTTCTTTATTCCTGATGTGAATGGATTCTTTAAATATTTCTGTTTGGTCAGTTATTAGCCCTGTTAATAATTCTACAACTCTTCCAAACTACTTTGCCCTGTTTTAACAATATTTATCAATAGCCAGACAGTGTCCTTATGCTCCGTAAAGCATTTTTATAATAGTGTTTCCATTTCTATATATGAAGATCCACAAGATCACAAGGTTGTATAGATAAATCCTTTGGTTCTCCATTGATAATTTAGATGAGTTAAAATGATTTGTAGAATATTACTGGTTTTAATCCTTTCATGATAAGGCATTTTCATTTCTCAGGAACCAGTGAAAATTTGATTAAATATAAAAAAAATGATATATATAAAAGATAGATTTATAGTATATTTGATTGAAGAAAGGCCCTATGAACCATATGTAATTGAATTCATTAGTAAAAAAAATACCTTATGAAAGTATGCCCATATGGATCCTAGAAATAGAAGTAGTGAACATAGTAAGTGTGCTCCTATGTTACCTCTTGATGAAGATACACGCAAGTGCAGCAAAACATAGAATAAGATTAATCATATAAATAAGTTGTCCATATTAACAACTTCTAACAGTTTGCTGCATACTAAATATGTTTTTCAAGTTATGTCATGTTATTTTTCTGTTATGTACATTGTTGGAAGGCTTACCTGAATAATTCGAATGTCCTTCTTTTAAGGTTGTTCATTCATATGCTTTTATGACAAATCACTCCACAAATTAAACACCTAAAAGTTAAAGTAATTCGTTCTAAGAACAAATTTCATCAAGTCACCATTTCTATCCTTATCTTTTTAGAAATCAGATTACCTACAGTATCTTTTTACTATTGGGAATGCATAAATGTAACTGCTTTTTTTTAAATCACATAAACTCCCCAAAAAAGAACAACTTGAAATTTCTGAAGTTCTTCATTATAAAGTAAGATCGGGAATTATTGTAATAGCTCTTTATCAGAATTTATGAAAGCCAAGTAAATCAATATTTGCAATCTTTTTCAAAATTGAATAAAAAAAAAAAAGCTGTCCTTACACTATTGGTTAAATAGAAATAATGCAGTATGCAGATGTTAGATTAGCAATTCCTCATTTAGTGTATATAAGTCTTCATAATAGATCATATGCTACAAGAATATGTAGTTATCTTTTTCAGTGAGGGAATATTATTAACTCTTAGCTACCATACATTGTAGTTAAAATATCATTTTACACACTTTTTACTGAAAGCCTATATACTATCAGTTATTGGATAATGCTTTGTCACTTAAAGCCTTATTAGCTTGATATGAAGTATTTTTTTCTTGATAAGAAGCCTGTATTAAACCTATTACTAGAGAAATGTTTTCTTGATTACAAGCCTATATTAAGTCAAGTATGTTTTCTTGTTCAGAACTCTGTTCTAAACCAAATGTAATGTTTTCATTATCAGAAGCATATATTAAACCTAATAGGGATGAAAGTAAAGCAAAGTAGCCAAGACTGAATATGTAAATTGCCAAGTGGAGCAAGTCAAAATGTTTAAGTTTATGTTTTAACAGTTGTACTACAATTAAAAAACAAATATGCATATACATCCTGTATAAACAACACACTATGCACAATAATTGCAAAAAGCTTTTAATTGTACAAGAAAGTGTCAATGTAAGTTTAAAAAGTTCCTCAAACCAAACAGACAATACAAAATAAGCCTTCTGGTCCGATTGAATTAAAACCAAAACTACAAAGTATTTATTAAGGCTACTTGGAAATTAATTGCTGATACATTTAAGATCAATAATAGTAGGCATTTCTTTACACAATGAGCAATGGAATTTTGGAACAAACTGCCCAGCCATTTTGTTGAAGCTGATTCTGTGGGATCCTTTAAGAAATAACTTGAGATTCTTGGATCAACAATCAAATGAACAAGATGGGCTGAATGGTCTTATTTGGCAGTCTTAATCCACTCCATAATTGAAGGTATTCTTGGCTTTTTGGACTTTGCTTAACTGCTTAATAACTCCCCAGCACTAGGTGAAGTTAACCCTTCTGGCTTAATACTTTATTTCCCAGACTTCTCATTTACACTTCTTGCATTTTTATATAACAAACTGACAATGGACTCCTCTATAGAGATACTTTCTGTCACTATATTTAGCACAAAAGCCTTGTTCTCTGAAGGTGTCTTGCTGATTTTCTTCAATTTTCTATTTGCTTGTCCAATTTTTCTTAGTCAATACTCTTAATTGAATTTATAGGCATTGTGGCTTGGCAAAAGGGTTTGATTACTTAGCTGTGTTGAGAATAATTTAATATGCTAATCGTCTTTTGTATGATAATTATGAAGGACTTTTGTGCCATTGCTTCCATAATTCAGACAGCAATTACAAACAATACAAAAACATTGTCCAGGAATGTCAGTTTTCCATACCAATGTCTGCATGGCCTATTTAAGGGAAGGGCATTATTTACATGACTGTAATTTGCATTTATTTTTCATGGATTTATTGACGATGATTGCATCATATCCATGTTTCCAAGAAAGCCAATATAACAAAATGCCCATCATACAGCTTCGCAGTAAAAAAAAAAAAGTTTAGAAAAGGTCAGTGAATGAGAATTAACAAAAATATATTGTGACACATTATAAAACTATAAAAAATTATCTTACATGATTTATATGGATAGCAATACAAGAAAAGTCCCTTAACTTTTCACAGTTCTCCCAAAATTCCTGAGATGGAAAATCATGTATAAGCCAAACACATCTGTAATAAACATAATATAGAGCCTGTGTTTTTTGCATTTTAATAGATAGTTGTTCATCACAGTCTAACTTGCTTCTGTATTTTAGTCATGTGAGGGTGAATTAAGGTGATAAATTTCTGGTTTCTGCTTAAAGCAAGTACTTTATCTGAGGATGTTGAAAACAAGAGTGGAACATTTACAGAAAGCTCTTCAACAACTCCTTCCTCCACTTCAGCTCCACCTGCTTCTACTCGAAGATTTGATGCACTTAGTTTTATTGGGGGAATTATCTTAACATATGGATTCCTTGCTGTGATGTATGTTGGGTTCAGGTTTTATAAAGCTCGCACGCAAAAAAATTACAACAACATGTGAACCAAGTCACATCTGATGTATTTTTCAACAACTGTTTGATATTGTTGAAGCTTAAAGAGAAAGTTTCAAAACTTCCAGGAATAATCTATGTACATGTAGACTTACAATTGATGTATTAAATTCAGTAAACAGTTGATATTAAAGAATGAGATAAAATATTCCTTTCAGTTATGTTAATTAGTATATTTTTCTGATTGTGCAATAATTTACAGTATCCATAAGAGTAGTGGGGAAATGCTGTTTATTTTTATTCAATTATCTGTGTACATTTAGTCACTTGAGTGCAATGAACACAATGTTTTATAAAAATTGTGTTAGATTTTGAAGACATACATACAATATTTAATGGTCAGTAATAGAAATCATGTTCTGTGATTATCAGTGTTTCTAGATTTGGAGTCTGTGAAGGGTCTTGCATGTGTTTTTCACTAGTTTTAAAAAATAATTGTAATTTTGCAGTGTAATGCAAGTTTATCATGCAATGTAACATTTACTTAATATGAAAGGAACTTGCCAAATAAGCAACAAAAAACATGCATGCAATGCCAAATAAGTCTTTCAATCAAAGAATTATTTTCTGTATTTTTGTAAAACACTTTTGTGGTTATGAAAGTTGACTATGCATAAATTGAAAAATGTTTGTAGAATATTTTTTCCAGTTATTTTCAAGATTAATGTATCCAAGAGATATATGAATAAATTGTATTACTTTACATAATATCAGGGAACAGCCTGTTGCACTGATTCCTGAATAATCTTGTGCTGGAATAATATAAAATTGACAATCAATGAAATATTGAAAAGAAATTGAAATTATAATAGTTATGTTTAAATATTATTTCATCTTGGTTCATTAAATTCATGTGTCTAGAAAGTAGTAAGGACAGTTATAGAAAATTCATATTTGAAATGCTTTTTTTAAACTCTTCCACTGTGGCTGGGACGTATATTTCCAAGTGCACTGGGATACATACGTCCCAGCTGCAGTGAATGGGTTGAATAAATAATAACAGGTTTAAATATTGACAAAGACCATTAAAAAAATCCCTTTATATATATTCCATTAAATGCCTACATTGTATTTATAATTATGTTGTGAAAGCAGATGTTGAAAATAATCAGTTATCCTGGAAGCTACAGTTTAAAAATAATTCAGTAATATTTTCAAAAACTTAAACATTGAAATAAGATGATAAATTTGACAAACATTACAATGCAACTAGCAATATTTGTTAACAGTCTACTGTTAACCGACTCTGTATGGAAAGCCATAGATAGGCTAAGTCAGTCAGCTAAATAATCAGTTTGTTCAAGTAACTTTCAAATTTTTTTTAATTTATTACATTTTCTATTTTTCAGTGTTGTGGTTTAATAGTTAAAAGATTTATGCTCAAATAAAGTATGAAGAAAGCTTGAAATTATTAATTAGTTCTTGTGGGACTTTGTTATTTTTTTGATTTATCATCTTAGCTTAGTTGGAAATATAATCATACGGGTTTGTTAACAAAAATTTATTCTTTTTGTAATTTGACTGTCTGTTATTATCTAATATTTCAGAATAGCTCTGTATAATTTTTACACTGGAAATTTTATGTGAGAAGTATTCAAACATTTAGGCATAAGGATGTAAATCTGTTTTCAGGTGAAAAATTTCCTGTTACGAATGTCTCGTGTAATGAACTTTCATTTTCTATTAAAATGAAATGATAGGGAATTTATCATTAAAGTCAAAAATGTATGACCAGAAAATTTTAAGAATTCTCTTTGATTCAAAAAATAGCTAGGATTAATTCACTGTATATGATAAATAGATATTTGTTAAGTAGTTTATACATTTTATCTCGTAGCTGTTTATGAGGAAAATGGCTTGACATGTTGGAGAACAAAGAGTACCTTGAATTTAGTGTAATTTAACACCTGATTGCACACATATGTTAATAATTCTGAAAGAGATTAATATTTAATTAAATAAATGTGTGCTTTTACTGATTTTTTAACTTATTCTAATAAGTATTATCAATAAAATACTTCAGTTTACAGTTTGTGTGGTTAACTTTTGCATTTTCAAAACAACAAAGGTAAATAAAAACTAGCCAATGAAATGTTATAAAAATTCAAAAGGCATGGTAGTGACTTCAACCAAGTTAGAAGGATGGAGTAACACTGTCATAATTCTATTTACAGGACTCAACTTTTGGCCAAATCTGGGGTATTGCCAGAGTTGTTCTATATACTATTCATATATTTGGATGGGTAGATAACAAACTAGAATTTGTCCATTTCCTACATCATAGTTTGATTTTTCATAATACTATACTATTCTATATAACTATATTAATTTTGGGAATTTTGATGAAAGGATATCTATTTTGAAAGTCTTACATCAAGGGCATCTTTGTATTGAAATATGAGAATGGCAAAAATTCCATTGTATATTGAATCATATAAATTTGTAAAATTCAATTATTTTTTCAACACTGCTGATTTTCAACCACTATTACATTGTTCAATACAGTAACTTGAGCTACATTTTCTATGAGTGATTTACAAAGTATATGGCATGATTATTAGTTAGACATGGCTCAAAGGGCAATAAAACAACCAAATTAAGTAGAAACAGAAAAACTGTAAAAAAAAGTTTGATATGGCAGAGAGAGAGGTAAAAAATTCCGTTGTATATTGAATCATATAAATTTGTTAAATTCAATTATTTTTTCAACACTGCTGACTTTCCACCATCATTACATTAAAATTGTTAAAAATGCGCCTCACTAGCAATAAGTAGTAGGTTTATCCTTAAGCTAAGTTTTTAGAGTGCAAACCTAGTTACCACATCAGCACATGCCCCATCAAGTGACAATACAGCATATCAACTAAACAATAACCCTGTTTGGTACCAATGAAAATTCATTAGTGTAACCTAGTTACCACATCAGCACATGCCCCATCAAGTGACAAATACAATACAGCATATCAACTAAACAATAACCCTGTTCGGTACCAATGAAAATTCATTAGTGTAACATTTTGAAGTATTGTACAGGATGGCCCATAAAAAAGGTACTCTGAAATTAAATATGTAATTTGGTGTACCTTTTATAATTATGTTACGTTATTTCTTAAAAATTTTATATAATAACATTTATAAAAATTGCATGGTGGTCTACAGTATTAAAGTTGTAGACTTGTGGTTAATAATAATCATAATTCAAAATACTGGCATCCATAACTAGTTAAATTATAAATAAAAAGAAACTGTTTTTTTCTGCACAGGTTACTTAAATGCTGTTAAAAATAATTGAAAATCTAAATTCCCAATAATAAGAAAAAACTTTGTAAATTAAGTAGCTAATGAAACTGGATTGGAATGGCAATATTCATGTCATTGGCTTTGAAGTCCTAAACTTAAGGGAAAAACAAAAAAGTATTTTAATTAAATTATTTAAAGAATATATAAATATGATAAATAGTGATAAAAATTATTTTCAAACCTTGTAATCTCATAATACGATTGAATAAATGAGATCATAAATAATTCAAAATAACTGTTTAGGACAAGAACTTTGTGCGTGTAATATAGTTTATACTGTTTTGTTAAAATGAATCCTGACTTTTACATAACAAAAAGATGTAAAATCCAAAAGGCATGAATCCTACCCAGACACAGTGTTTGCTTTTTAAAAAATCGCTTAACCACTACGATATTGTAAAACATTAGTCACAAATAAATTTACAATTAACTAAATTTGGAAGCAGCAATAAAACTGTTTTTAATCAATTTTACCATTTATCCTTATACTTCCATTACTACAGGTGGTAGAATGATTGTTCTTGGCCAGTCAGTTTGGGGGTGTGTCTATTCAGGCAAGAAAAGCTTGCACATGGTGTTGTTTGAAACCACAATGTTTTTTTTGCTTGGCCTTATGGAAAAGTTGGAGTTTGTGTTTCAATACAAACAGAAGAAACATACAAAGTGGAAAGGGACTTTTAATTTTAACAACTTAATGTTTTAATGTTAATGTTTTACTTTGTAACTTTTATTTCAAGACTAATTTAAACTTATATATACTGTATATATACATATATATATAGGTAGATAGATTAGTCAGAGTTGTCACAAGGATTGTACAAGTGTTTGAGTTTGACAGCCATTACAATTTCACTGCCTTAATGCAGTGAGCAAGGAGGTTAGAAGCAAAATACATGTGTAAGTGACATTTAATACCATGTGTAGCACTGAATGTACATATTGTTTGATATAGCTCAAAACAGTAGAATGGGTTAGCCAGTGCCCCGTTTGAAGCATAACTTTTTCAGTCTGGAATTGCTGGCTACCTTTGCTTGGGTTTAATGTGTAATTTCGAATGTCAAACCTAAGTAACAAACCAGAGATGTGCTGTTATTCGTCACTTATATGAAGAAAACATCAGTTCATTAATCACTAGTGATGAATACTTCTATCTGTTTGTTTCAGTTTAAAAGAATCATTAATCTTCAGTTTCTAGTTTAAACACCATCACATAATATGATGGGAGTAGAGATAAAGGTGGAATATCGTACCACTACTGATTTCTCTGAAGTAATTTAATTGACGTTCAGTTAGAATGAAAAAATGAGTAACACCCCTTGAGGACTTTGTTTGTAATAATGACTATTAAACTTCTAAAGTTTATAGCGAGGATTAGTCACTAGTGGCTATAAACTGTAAAATCCGAGAAAAAACCTGGTCATAACACAAAGATGAAAAAAAAAGCCATTCACATTTTCAATATAAATCTACTTTTCTCACAAAAACTTTAACTCATTAGTCATGGTATCACTCCATGTTATAAGTAACATACAGAAAGTGCACTGAATACTACCCAGTATTACAGCTACCAGAAATTAGTCATACTACTTCTGGTTGCTGATTTTATGCAAGATACATGATGTATGTAACCATCAAGGATACTACAAAAACAAAACTGAGAAAGTATCCATCCTTAAAATGTCCTGCAGACATCCTGTATCTTATATTAATACAAATAATATGTTGTTTTAAATAATGTAACTCTGGAATTACCAATGAGGTCCACATTGAATTAATTTTTTGAAACTCAATTTTCAAAACTATCCATCAAATTTACTTGCGAGTCCATGACTTTGTTGATTACAGGGTTTTTAATAACACGAGTTACACAAAAATTGTAAAAAATATCTTCTGTATTACAATTAAATCCCACCAATTACTGCTAGAGCCTCCCTTGCACTTTAAATAGAAAATGATTACTTGATTGTTTTTGTCAGGTCTTTACATTTATTACCATAATAACCAAAAATAATAAGTTTACAAATCCTGATTAAAGCATTATTATTCCTACATGAAAACAAAGTAGTTAGCTATTTCTTCAATCAGTTTGTGGAATATTTTTACCATATTATATATATAACACATATTTGTGCGATCTACAAAGCTCTTAACCAGTCGATAGCCCTTTTAATTTCTGCTGTACAAGTTTCTTAGAAAACACAAGATACCTGAAAAAATTTCTCCTTCACAAAGGTAAATATTCTTCCAACAAATCACATTTTTTCCCCTGTATCTTCAATCAAAGCTCCAACAGTCCCCTATTTTTTCATCATATATGACTGGTTGACAACAGTACCATGCTGGCATGGTTTTAGTTATAAAACTCAGTAGTCAACGTACAGCTTCTTTATTCACAATTTTTCTATTTCCGTGACTCATAATTATTCCCACGTTTTTTGGACACTTATTTAGAAGCATATTTACTTCTGTTTCTTTGTTGAGAATTTCACTTTTCAATTAACAGACAGGTTTTAGAAAAACATCAAGAACTACCAATCATGTTATCTGAATAATTGAAACTATTATGAAAAACAGACAAGGACTTATTATTTTCTTGATTTAAAAAATCTACTGGTAATAAACTTTGAATTCATGTTTGAACTAAAGGCAACTTGTAGAAGACTAAAGATAGATATGAAATTCTCTATTTACACCTGATTTTATAATGGACAAATTAAGTAATGTGTGTGTGAGGAGAGGGTTAAACTAATTTTCACAAAATTTAGTTATTCAACATTCTGTTTATACTTTATAAAACATATCGGACATGCTATGGTATATGCAAGTCCAGACTGATTTGCTTCTTCTCTTTACAATCTACAGAAACTATTTGTTATAAAACAGTTTTCCACACAGCCTTTGAGCTCTAAATGATACTAACAATAAATATTGTATCTACATAAGTACCCTGCAACCTAAACCTGGGCAGCAAAACATACAGAACTTGTTAATAATTACTTTAAGAAACTGGCCGATGAAAACAAGTGATACAAAAATGACCTGCCAGTGTTTCTTTAAAAATCCCTGTCAATTTGTCTAGCACCAGCATTGTTACTCGTATCCTACTTCACAAAGGGTCAAGACTTGTGAAATAAGGTCATTATGTGTCAAAAGAAAATATCTAACTAGGAGATTTGTTCGATCAAGATTTTTTTTACTTTTGTCTTACCAATCAACAAAGACCATTTGTATACAATTTAATTCACTAATTTTCTTTAAACATCTTATCAAGAAAATTTACCAAAAACACCAACATTTTGTGAACTTTTAAGTAGTAGGTAACTTTGCAAGATTACGAATCTGTTTGTTTTTTCGTGGTATGCTAAGAATTACTTGCATATAATTATTTTTGAATAACTTAGACGAAAGGCGGAAGACATTAGAAACGTCATCCTCTACACTTGTATCTCTACAGCAGGCAGTTGCCATCCATTCTACAAAGTTTCATCATAAATACTCTGCCTAAACAACCTATCAAAGAAAGATTAAATCGTTTCTTCATTGTGAAAATTTGTTCTTTACTACTTCACGAGCTTTATTAGACAGCACTAACTTTGATTTAAATAATATTCTGATAAAATAACTTTTTTGGTATTCTAAACCTGTTAATGAACTTCAAGTTTTGGAAATTATAACCTTGTGATTAAGAAGGTGCCTGTCATGGCCTAATGGTTAGGGTGCTTAACTTGCAATCCGTGGGTCATAGTATTGAAACCTGCCACCAAAAATGTTTGCCATTTCAACTAAAGGTGTGGTGATACAGCGATATGATATAATTTATGTATCTTCACAAAATTTGGCAAGCTTTCAGTAAACATTCTTTTAGTACAGAAAAAAATCAGAATTTCTAATAAAGTATTTGGCTAAAAATTAATGATTCAATGAAGGAAGATGAGTATTACATGTTGTCTTCATTTCTTTTATCAAAAACATTACATGCAAAGTAACAAAATAGATACATATATTAACTACTTGATATTTTACTTCTCTTGCTAGCAGCCATTCAATTAATCAAACCTGAGAATTTTAAAAAGTGCCATAATGTGTGAAGTACTTAAATAAGACAGTGTTAGTAATATAAATAATAAGTTACAGACACGACTGACAAACTTTGTAACAAACCACTAGTAAAACTTCTGATTTACATATGTATCATATCGACTACTATGATGAGATGATAAATCCCACTATTTATTTAACAGTTGGTTGAGGATGGTGTTGACTAGTTGCTTTCCCTCTAGCCTTTCATTTGAAAATTAGGGGTGACTAGTGTAGATAGCCCTGAATTAACTTCTTGGTAGAAATTCAACAAATAAATCCTTAGGATTTGAACCAACTGCAGTTGTGAGAAAACCTGTTCTCACTACCTTGAACCATAATTTGTTTTTCAAACACTAATAACCTGATATCAGATTTTTCTTGAAAACAGTTGTCTGAAAATGGTTTTCTTTACTATCACACATTTTAATTGGTTTATCAGTCATTTTTTTTCTTCACAGAAGAATAACATTTATGAATATAGCTATTTAAAGTTAAATTAACTTCTTTTGATACAACATTAGGCTTCTTGTCCATTAAAAAATGAAACATGGTCTATTGTGCTATCAGCAAATTTTGAGGTAATTTATGTATAAATATATATATATTTTTTTTCCAATTAAAAAACTTTAATGTTCCATTTTTTTATTTCTATGTAGCAAGAAAGTCTAAGTTGCCAAAAAATAGACTAGTTTTGGTTTTACTGCTTTGAACAAACAAATTCCTTAACTTGTGCTGATCAAACAGTTGAGTTAAAGTTATTTTAGTGGCCTTATTGTATGTATTAAATCAAAAATAACAAAAGAACTGTATCAAAACATTTGATGTACAATTCTTATCTTAATTGTTATAACCTATTGAAAAACATTCATTTAGATTAAAAAAAAAGAAAAATGTGAATCTGAGTATATGAAAAAATGGTCACTTTTATTTAATGTCCTTTGAATAACAAAGTATACCAAAATTAAATCCTTGAAATGTAACTTTTTATAACCTTTTAAATAACAGGTGGTATTTTTGTGATATGATACTTATATATCTCATTACTTGTTTCCAATCTATACAGAACACAAAAAATATGAGACCTAACTAGAATATCTGGCTTAACTACATGTTAAATTATAATCATATTTCATACTTTGCCTGAGTATGAAAAATTGTCTGGTAATCACTTTGCTAAGCTAGTACAAGTATTAATGCAACAGATTCATGACAATTAGCTTTAAATTTTTTTGTAGACAAAAAAGATGCTAATGTTACTATAACAGTAACAATGTCCAAACATACTGTTCAGTAAGATACTGTTGTTAAAACACACTAGACTACAAATAATCACATTTTAAGTATTTTTGTGAAACTTGAGCAAGTTTGGCAAAAAAACAACAACAACAACATTTTTTTACTTAAATAATTTAATGTATTAATATCTTTTTTTGTCATTACTAATAACCTTTGGGGTCATCTTAGTCTTTTCCACACAATTGGAACTTATGATACCACGTGTTAAGGTTTGAAAATGTAAGAACTACTATTAATAAAACAACTATGACCTTTCTTTGGTCTTGACCATTCACCTCAATTTTGATGAACAACTACAACCCATAGGCTATTAATTTCTCAAAAATCAGTAAAAATATGCAAAACAATCAACATCTCAATTTATGAACATCTCAAGTAACTCAAGGGCTTGACCAAATTTGGTAACAATGGCAGCCATACAAACTTTTCACAAAACATATGGAAGGATTTCCATTCTCTATACCCTCATAAGGAAGAAATTCAAACAGAGAACCTGCATGTGACAACTTAAGAAACTTTGGGTTAAGAAGGAAGGGGTGAACACATTTAAGCATATTAAAATTGGTTAGTTCATAAACCTAACAAAATATGCAATAAAAACTTGATTATTAGCAACTAGTTTTTTGGTAAGAAGCTGCAGCTAGATCCAAAACAAGAGGATAACAGTAACAAAAAAATAAAATAAAAATGTTTACTAACAGTTTAGAAATATCACATTCCTGGATCACCAATTTACAGGAAACGGGAATGTTTACAGAACTGTCAGATTATAAAAAACAGAACATAAAAACATTAAAGATAGAAAACTTTTAATTGTTAAATGTAGAGTGGTGTTCTGTAATTAACATGGTTTATTTTATTAAATGTTCATCTGAGATTATCAGTTAAAACAAGTGACAAACAATAACAACCTCTGACCACCTACAATACTCTAGCATAATAAAAACCCGGGACACAAGACCTATTTACTTAATTGCACCATTTTAACTACTGATGAACCAGAAACTGAAGGAAATCTTCTTTTAAAACAGAACCACTTCCCTAAACATTCATATTAGAAAGTTACCCAAACCAAAAATACCTACTTATCTTAATGTCTCATACATTTCAGTTTACAATAACTTTGCAAACATAACATATCAGTACCCAGATTGAGAGAATTATTAACTCATTCTACCATTATGTTGGGGGTTTTTAAACCCTCCTTATGACTGAAATATTTCCTTCACAACTAGGATCTTTTCCTGATCTCCCATTGTTCATGGCTCATGTATTTATGTCATTTATATTGGCAAAATCAAATAGCATTTTGAATTAAGATATTATAAATTAAAACGTAATAAACTTAGCAACTGCTGCCTCTTTTTCAATATGACAAAAATAAAACACATCTTTTTATCAAATTTCATTTTGCTAACTATCACTACACTTCACTTTTAATAAAAAGAAATTATATTAATCATAGAACACTTCCCTACACTTTACAATTAATATACCCCCTGTTCATTTAAATGTTTCTAACTTGCTTGTATTTTTTGTACTCATGTTTTTTGTTTTTATGTAATCTTATAATATTGTAAACATTTTGCTGTTTCCTCTGGACAACTGATGATGGAATCTGTGCTATTCCAGAATATCTATTAAACATGTATTTAATGTTACTGTTATCCAAGGCATTTGTACCCAGTAAAGATTAATCTCATAGCCTCTAGTTTTACAATGTTCTTTGCTTTCAAGGCAACTCTTTAACTTAAAGGCAGAAATCACAAAGATTATAAAGCCGTATCCATCAGGAAATCAACAGAATACACCTGCTCAAACAACTTTTACAAAGAATATAATATTAGTCAAAACCCTGAAGAAGAAAGTTATACAAGTGGTTGACATATTCTCTAATAAAAAACTTCAAAGACAAAACAAGTTCCTGCCATCATGGATGAGACCAATAGTTAAAGTGTCCAAGATGTGAACTGGAACTTGCATCAAAGATTATGCAGAAAAAGTCAAGATGCTTACATCAATCCAGTAAAATGTTTCTTTGAAAACTAAGCAGCACAATGGGAACTAACTGTTGTACTTTTATCATCAATTCACAACAGTCTTTCAGAAATGATGTGAAGAGTTTGGAGTAAAATTATATCCAAGCTATTTTTATGTAAACTTTGTATTATTTTATACAATAAACTGATTTAAGTAATGTAATTTTTTTCTAAAACAAAGAATAAAAATGTTATTTTACATGAAGGAATAAAGTAAACTTTCAAAACTAAGATTATTTTTTTTTAAAGCGAATCCCAAAAGGGTTTCGAGTAAAATACCTTACTTCTGGGATAGGGCTGGTCCCATTTAAACGAAGCACTTCCCACACAGTGTCTTCTTCATCACTACTGCATGAATGTACACTTTCAGATGTTCTCTCACAGTCACTTTTAACCTCAACTTCATTGGTTGTTGTAAGACTAGCATTTGTTGCTGTTTTTTGCTGAATCTTTAATCTGAAATCTGGACCTATGCAGTCTCCTGAGCCGTCAACACTGAAGTTATCTTCAGAATCTTTCCAATACTCTTCAGCATCAGTTCTTTCTTTTCTCAGTAATGCACAAAATACACTCATATCTGCTCTATCAGATATGTCTCTGCCAAACACACCTTTAGCATCTTTAGGGACAATAGGCACAACTGAATGTGGGTGAACAAGATCAACAAACAACCTAAGCTCTGAAAAAGAAGAATGATCTGAATACGGGACAACGTAAATATCTTTGTAATTGACATAAGGATCTGATCCACATCCAACAAATCTAGCTGTTGGTAAAATGGCAGAAGTAGGGCATACTTTATTCCAATGCATCATGGTCTTGGCATTGATTATTTGTGTTGGAACTGCCATAATTTTAGAATCTAAATGTGTTGCAATATGACTAATGTCTAAAGTTTTCAATGTTTTCATCCTTTCTTCCGTGACACTTATTTCACAACCTGTTTCCTCAAAGATGCTTAAAAGAAGATTCTCTTTTCCAAGACTATCTATGCCAATTAAAATTTTTCTGTTCTCCTCCAGTAACTCCTTAACTTTTTCTACCACTGTTCGTGTTGCCTCCTCCTGAGTTTCAAACATACATTCTGGAGAACAGTAGGTGTTGTCTAAATATAGTATGTCAATAGTTGGTAGTAGTTTTACATTCAAAATTTCTGGCTTGTAACGAAAGTCACCTGTATACAACACATTTCCAAATTCTCCTTGAAACAAGAACATTACTGCACCTGGACAATGGTTAGCTTCAAAAAGAGTCACAGTAACAGTGGTGGATGAGGTTTGACTTTTACAAACTGGGATAAGATGCTCTTCATACAACTGCAAAGGTTTCACAAGAGTAGGGTCCAACTGTAATAATATAGTTTAAAATTACACACATATTTCAATAACAATTAAAAATGGTAATCTTAGAGTACAATCAACACATTATGTGTAATCTCTATAAATGTACAACAAAATAATATTAGTATGTTCTATCTTATGATTATTAGTTATTCTAAAATACACCAGTCAACATGAACTAATAAAATGGAATATTTACATGATCATGAAAGAAACAATGAATGCAAAAAAAAATTGTTCAATTACTTCTTTTGAGTACAATATGCATGAAAAAGCAAAATATACTTTTATAAAATATATTTAAAATATATTTTATTTATAAAAATATATTATAAAATATATTTTTATAAAATATATTTATTTTACAAAATATAGCATCAGACATATTTTGAGATATTTGCAATTGGTGTATATTTACAAAAAGCCTTATGGCACATGATGAACAATAAGTTCTAATTAAAGATGTCTCTAATACAAATAGAAAATTTAATATAACTTAAGGTGTTTAAATTTCATAAGCAAGTGTGGTCAGTCACATTAGGAAATGGGTCACAAGTTTTATAAACTTTAGTAAGGAGTAAAATTATTGAAACATGGATTCTTTATAATTTAATAGGTTAAAAGAATCTTTCAATAGTTTTCCTTCTAGTTTAACACCTACAACAGGCAGAGTCAAAAATCAGTTTTCTTCTTGTACTTGTAAAAGTAATACAGGAATAGGGAAATAGGTCAATGATAATAAAAGGAAATGGCAAGAAGGTCAAGTTCTTGGTAGTTGAAGTTCTATTACAGAGATGAGTTTGGATATGAGAAAAAGGACTTTATGCAGTTTTGATGATGGTGATGTAAAAAATGGGTAGCCCAAGAAGGTTATCCCTTGAAACTTGAATATTTACATGCTGAAACTATTTTTTTTACTTAAACAAGAGGGAATCTTCAATAGCTGCAGCACTTGAAATTCTTTTAGGCAAGATTAGAGTAAATTAATCTACGAGATCTTTTTTCCTTTTTATTAGTTATATTTGTGTGTGCCAGTAATATCAAGTGTGGAGTGTGCACATACCCAATTCAAATTTACTACTCATCACGATTTCTACCAACCTACCCTCAAATTGAAATTCTTTTAGGCAGAATCAGAGTAAATTAATCTATGAGACCTTGGGCATGGTCAAGTATATCAATCAAAAGGGTTTGACCTCCTGAGTCTAAAAATGTAATTAGATCTAAAGTTGGTCAAGAGATGGCAGAGCTATGAGCTAAAAGTTTGTACTTGAAAAAAACAACAACAAACAAACTCAGAACCATTCTACGAGCCGCTATGCCCCAGATAAAAAAGGGCATGGACAGTCTCGGTGTTTGGGGCAGAAGGTGGTAGACAAATTTCAATACTGAGAACAGAAGAAACAAGGTTTGGAATTTTAGAAAGGGCTCGCTTCTTGAGAAAAAGGTGAATTCTTGTTTTGGAAAACAAGGAGTATTTACATGTGACAAACTTGAGGCCTTTCATTATGTTAGAACAAATGATCTTGGTACTGGAAGAAATAAAAATGACTAGATTTAAGTGTTTAAAATTGTTAAGTGCTTGAAAATCATTCTTTAAGTGATCTTAGAGATGGAATAAAAGGTTTGAAGATGCTAAACTAAGTAACATGGTTAAGTTGAAGCCTCTGAAATTCAGATCCAAAGTGTTTTTCCTGAATAAGACATTTCCGACCAGATAAATAACCATGTGAAATAATTTTCCTGATAGGTGTACTGCTAAGTAAAATTATTTTAAACTTTTGTTGCCAAAGATTTGGGACTTAAGGGCCACATTTAGTTTGGTTTGATATTGTGGCTAATGGAGGACCGATTTCAGACACAATAGCATTGTGTTATGCTTCTCGTATTTTTATATGCATATATAATCATCCCATGATATTTCATAACAGTGTACATTTCTCATTAGACTCATACTTCTATGTTACTCAAGAGGATTAAAGTATAATACACAAACATCTGTATGGTTCTATTGTTTGTATTTTTGTGTTCAGTAGGTAAGATATATCCTAATATTTCCTTTTAGTTACTTTCATCAACAGTACTGATGTGATTCAACAATGATTATATGTTGTGAATTTGCAAATGAATTAACTGGAGACAGATCACACGTGGACAAAATTGAAAAACTGAATTGTAAATATTCAAGATAGACATGTTTCTTATAGACAAATAGGGTGACTGCAAGGAAAAACAAAAACCAGGTTGGCTAACAAAGGGTATAAGGTATAACATTAAATAAATGTATCATAAACTTAAGAAGTTTAAATTGACTTATGACTTGAGACTTAGAGAGTTGGTCAAACAGAAAATTAAGAAATTGATAAAGATATATGAAGATAGGTTGGCTAAAAATTTAAAAAGTAACAATAAGGATTTTTCTAAATACATTAAATGTAAGCAAAATGTTGGGATGGAGGTAGAACCTTTAAAGGATGATAAAAGAAGGCTCATGTCTGATGATTAAGAGAGGTAGGGTTATCAAATTAAGAAGGTTACAAAATGATAACCACTGAGTCAGATAGCATTTCTCCAAAGGTTTTGAAGGATATTAAGGACTGGATATGTAAACCACTTTCTACAATTTTTTAAGTCCTTGAATAATGGGCAGTTGTCAAAAGAATTAAAATTGGCTAATGTTGCTTCTCTTTTCAAGGGAAGCGATAACAATTGGTCCACTAATTATAGGCCTATTTAGTCTTACAACAGTGGGAAAAGGTTCTGAACTTCTGATAAAAGATGCTTTGCACCATTTATCAAAATTTAAAATTTTAGTGGACAGTCAGCATAGTTTCACTAGGCACAAATCTTGCTTTACCAATCTTTTGAGGTTCTCTGAAGAGGTTAGTTCTTGTGTAGATGAGGATAAGTGTATCCAGATTTTCTAAAGCATTTGACAAGATGCCACATAAAAAGCTTATTAAAAATACAACCACCATAGGTATGGGGGATAAGTTGGCTCTTTGGATAAAAAAATGGCCACAAAAAAGCAGAGGGTTGCTATAAATGGAGTTTAGTTAAACTGGATTAATATCAAAAGTGTGGTACCTCAGAACTCAATGTTAGGATCTTTGCTCTTTTTGATTTGCATCAATAACATAAAGGAATAGCCAATAAATTACTGAAAGTTGCTGATGATTTTAGTCTTGGGTGTTGCTAGCTGCGAAAAGAATGATGCTACTGCTTCATAAAATGATTCAGATCATTTGGTTTGTTGGGCAGATGGCTTGTAGTTATGATAAATGCAAGGTAATGCATGTGGGTTACCATAATTTTCATCTTAAGTATAATATTGATGGAAATAACCTTAACAATGTTATGAAAGAAAAGGATTTTGATGTTCTGATTTATCAGTTTTTTAAGCTATCCAAGCAGTGTGCTTTTGCTATTACTAGAGCTAAAATGATTTTTAGGTTGTATCTACAGAAGTAATTAATACAAGTCTAAAAAAGTTGTAATTTCATTGTGTAGGTCATTGGTTAAGCAACATTTGGAGCACCATGTTCAATCTTGAGTTCCTTATCTTAGGAAAGAATTGTGTAAGACGATACCTTGAATGAAAAAGTTGTCATAGGAGGCCAGGTTAAGATCATCCAAACTTGTTTCTTGAAAAAAAAAAAGTGTTTCAGAAGTGGTTGAAGCATTAAATGTAAAGGAAAGCTGGATGAATATATAAATGACAACAAGCTGGACAGCCTACATCAGAGGTGCATAACATAAGGCCTACAGGCCAAATTTGGTATGCCAGCTCATTTTGTACACCCTCTGACACAAAATTATAGTGTGCAAAGTTGAAAATTTACATTTTTTTAACTTAATGGAAATATTTTTGTCTGTTATTGAATTTAAGAGTTTCTGCATCACAATTTAATAGCAATTTTGTCAAATACTCTTTAGAGTTAGTAGAAAGTGAAAAGGGCTAAAAAAATGTTTTGGAGGAAGAAATATTATGGCCCACCAAGTTTCAATAACATTCCAAATTGGCCTTAACAAAAATTGAGTTGTGCACCTTAGCCTAGATCCAACAAGCTCCTAGCTGCCCTTAAATGTTATGTTTAATATAGCTGATTTTAGTTTTTATTATTATGCTTTCATTATAAAGATTGTTTGCATTGCTATCTTAATATATATATTTAGGACTAACCTAAATCTCATAAGCTGGCTGAACCTTGTGAGATATTACTGGGATTATGGCCAAAAGTATTGTTAATAGCAAGGGTGCCCAACTGATGAAACAATGCATTCTAATGTTTATAAGTAAGAATTTAGGAAAAGTATATTTAATTAGTTACAGTCATCACCAATACCTAGTTGCATTGTCGTTTTCTCTAAGTAGATAGCTTGCTCTGATTGGAAGTCAACGTTAATAGTGTAATACAAAGTAGCAAGTATAACACTATACAGTAACCTTTCACAATTAAGATACTGTTACGTCTCCGGTTGTTAATTAATTTTCCGTAACTTCGTTCCGACGAAACTTAAGCGACACAAGTTCTTTCTTAATAAAAACTGGTTTATTCTTTTCGAATATAACTTTACCGAT
>NW_013666429.1:395591-409392 GCF_000517525.1 Limulus polyphemus
CACCAATTTGTTAGTTACGGAAAATTAATTAACAACCGGAGACGTTCATTCAGACGAAACTTAAGCGACACAAGTTCTTTCTTAATAAAAACTGGTTTATTCTTTTGTATCGGTAAAGTTATATTCGACTCAACTTCAACAATTGCGCTAAACAAACGCTATAACAACGAACGTGCTCAATAATACTTCTGACTGCAGATCAATTACTCACTATCCATACACACATTACATTCCCCTCTTTTATATACCAGCCTACCCTATCTATCAAATACTAGAGCATTCTTGAAAGAACAAGATAGTTCTAGAAACTAGAGGGCGCCACACCAGTCACGTGACCTCGATGACGCAACAATACCTTATTGTGATCACAAACTGACAAAAAACTCAGCCATTATTCTGTCTTGTAAGTTCCCCACACAAAATTTTTGATTATATCCAAAACTAGCAGAAATGCTGCCCTAAGGGCAGTTATTTGTACTAGTTCCTGCTGAAAGCATTGTTGGGCCTTCTGCTCAAATACTTTAGTATGACAATCTCAATCAACAGAATATAAGTAAACTTTGTGAAAATTTTATTACTGACTAAAGAACTTGCGAGTTTTCCTATCTGCCTCTTTTGTGAGTATGAATGTGTGGTTAGGCGATCCAGTTCTTGACAATGTCACATATATCATCCTATGTGTGAATCCTCATTCTGATCCAATTGTAATGAAACTTGGTTAGGAACTTCCCCTTATGATGTTGAAAAATTGTTTGAAGTTTCATCCAAATCAGACTTAAACAGTGGGAGGAGTTTTGTGGACACATGAACATTAGTCTAGTCTTTCAAAATTACAAGATCATACAGCATGTGTGTGTATCAGCTGATGTGACAGTCTATTTCAAAATGACCAATAAATAGCTTCATCATTTAAAAAGTTGTCCAGCCCTAATGTACATGCATTTTACATTATAAATTATTACATTTTAAGACAAAAATATTTAAAATCATCCTTTCCTTTTTTTTCCCTTTTAAGATCTTAATCCCAAGTAGTTTGTGGTCAGCCAATGTATTTGTAAGCCAAAAATTTTTACACCTGAGTGGCTGGCCCAGTTAGCAACCATATAGGATGAGCATGTTCAGAGATGGGGATTCAAAGTTGTGACCCTTAGATTGCGAGTTGAGTGCCCTAACCTCCAGGGTTTCTTATGTCTCACAACCAAGCTTAAATAACAATAACAACTTATGTACTTAAAAATAACAATGACACCAAATATGTACGTACACCTGTAACTTTCAATGGGAGCAGGCTAGCATTGACAGGAGATGTGTAGATGGGGAAGCACCAACTCTTGCTCAGTCCCATTATGTGATCAGCATGAAGATGGGTTAGGAAAAACAACTTGACAAACGAACATTCTGAAATTTTCCAAAAATCCACTGCAATAGGCGTGCCAGTAATAATATGGCCATTTCTGCTTCCTCCCATGATACAAGTTAACTAGGAAAGAAAAGAAAAAAGGTAATTATTTTTCAATTACTACAGTATAGAAAGGCTTTATACCTATAATGCATTGAGTTCTTAGACAGTACTACCTAAAATGAAAAATTTTACTGGTCTCCAATTTAAAATTGTTCAATTTGTTTTCATTCTCTAATAATTACGAGTAAAAACAGAACATGTCTCTGAAGTACTTTATCAAAATTAGAAGAAAAACTTCAGTTCCTAGAACTCCACTAATCACACAGGAAATATGAAACCATAAAATACTGAATAATCTCAACACACCATAAATCTAACAAATCATTTACGACAAATTCTTTTATAGGTAAATCAGTATCAAAACATGCACAAATAAAAACTCTATAATACAATAGAAATCTTAAAATGATGCTTAGATCTTTGCTCTATTAATTGATGTCCGTAAACAATAATTTAATTAACAATCTCAGAGATTTAGTACTCACTACGAGTGGCTCCGACTCAGAGCAACTCATGCCAACTACTAAATGAAGCTAGAAATTTGTTTCTGGTGACATATCTCAAGAAAAAGGTATGTTTGTAGAAAACGATTCACCAGAAAGAAGTATAGATATATTTGATGTCTGGTCAAATTTACATTATGCTCATATCAATACTGCTGCCATCTATGGACATACAAGGAAGTTACTAATTATATATTTTACCACATAATTGCTGTCAGTGTCATGTATTTGAATGTGGTGTCTAAGACAAAGTTACACACCACAATTACTGTACAACATAGCTTATACATATGGTTAGATTTTGTTTTCCATATCTTATTGTGTTGTAGATTATTGCTGTTTCTTTGAGTTCATTTTATTAATTAGTTAATGTTATTGAGCAGGAAGACTGCTGTCTTTTTTTGTGGTTAACTTTTGACTAATAGAAATAAGATTATTTTTGCTTTTTATAGAAAAAAAAATTATTTTAATCCTTTTCCAAGGTAAAATTTGCCCAAGCAATAAATTTTGTAAACCTCTAATTATACTACACTTAAACAATTGTTCTAATATACCAAGGTATTGATCTTTCATTCTGATTTAACACATTGTCTATGGTAAGTGTTATTACAGTAATATCATTAGATATTAGCATTTTAATCAGTACTTAGATATTGACTTTTTAATTTTACAAGTTATATGCAATTAGTGTTATCATATAACACTGGCTATTAGCAATTTAATTATTGAATAATTACTTAATGGAAATGAAAATTGTAGATGGTTTTTTGGTTTAAAATCTATACTATTCTGCTTTTAAGTACATGTATTAAGTTTTCTTTTAAGAATTTGGATTATTCAGTTCTTCTGACTGGCAGCAATTGTCCTAAACCCAAATCAAGCATAATTAATATTTGAAAATGGGGAAATAGTAGTGAATAATTAAAAGGTAATACAATTAGAGTTTGTAAACCTGCATTACTTCTACTGCATGTGTAAGTTCATTAATTTGGGTTTATATAAAAAGAACAATGTTAAAATCAAGATAGTGCTAACTTTGTGAAAGTTAACAAATCTCAGACTTTCTTATTGGCTTCTTTAATTTTAACTAAGAGCAGAATATACGATATAGTTCATAAAATAGTACAAAGTATTCCAAGATAAAAATTTGCAATGAAAAATGTATATTACATCCTATTTTACTTTGATCTTAATAAGACTGAAAACAGTATTTTTGGTAGAAACAAGTGTCTGGATATATATCAATTAACGAACAGGATACTGAAACAAGATTTAGATTACACAGCTATAAAATTTTATCTTGAAATCATTAATTAACTGCTAACTATCTAATTACTTTTCTTACATCTAGTGAAAGATTCAACCATTTTGCTGACAAGACAAGTCACACTTAGATGCTTATAGTTTCCCAGATCAACCTTTTTTAAAAATTGTAATCACATTTCAAGAGATTTCTGAAAAACAACAGTTAAAGCATCTTTAAAGATTTAGGGTATTGACATGTACTTGGAATGTCAGGGCTGGATATGTAGGCAGATGGGTGTTTGATATCTTTGATACCAAGAGGCCCCTTGTCATTCCTAAGATGTTATCAATACCAAGGTCAGGAACCTTATTCTCAAGCTTTTCTAGAACTACTAGCTTCTCAACATACACAAAATCTAAATGAGAAATCCTTCTTTCTCTTAAAGAAAATGGTCAGTTCAGAAATCTCTTCCTTACCTTAATCAGAAAAAAACTGCAAACAAGTTAATTAGGCTCCTTCAAAATCACTTAAAGCACTAGCACTAAACTAAATTATTATGATTTTGCAGGTAATGCAAATAAAAAAATCCTTCAAATCAAATTTGAAGTATTTAGTCAAGAAATTTGCATAATCACTCTTCAATATTATTCTCAATGATGAGTTTCAAGCTTATAAGCTTCAGTTATTCTCCATTTTAAAGTAGAATTCACTGTTTCATAAGTCAAACATTTATTTGTTCTTCTATTAATCTATTTAGGAAAACATTTCCATGAGAAACAAATATTTACTCGGAGTACATTTCTTTTTGGGATTATCTTGATGTAGTAAGTACAACCAATGAATGACAAATCAATCACTGAAACTATCTACGGATTTCACACAAATGCCAACAGTTTTAGGACCACTTCTGAAAAATAAGACAATGAAAGCATATCACTAATCATATTTTGCATAACACCCACTAGGAAGGCAAAAGGACACTAAACAAAGCTTTTTTATAAATTTTGCTTAAATACTTTCTTTTGTGTATGCCACCAAAACAAATTGTTGATAAAATGTTACCTCACTTCTCTGCAAACAATAAGAGACAAAAATGTCAACATGAAAACAGAAGTGGGTGATCAATTTCTTAACTCAATATTTGTTTGTATGTCATTTGATTCATAGCCTGAACAGTAAAATCCAACAGACTGTTCAAGGTGTAATAACTGCAGATCTAGGCCTCAATTTTATGCCACAATGGACAATATTAGCATAAAAATCACATCAGTCATCCACATTGGTAACTAATGGGCATAAAACCTTGGCCAAAGCACTGAAATGTTATAACTAAACTTCAAGCAAGCATTCTACACTCATAAAATTATATGATAATAATGTAATTATTTTTCCCAATTTAACAGCCAAAATTATGATCAGCAGCAAAGATATTAAACTATACATTCAATAATTCTAATCACCATGTTTTTATTTTTCTGTATATTTCTCTATAATATTAAGTACTTTTAGTTACAGTTAAAATACTTTATTCACCTGAATCTGAGTTAGTACAGTAACTTAGTACTAAGCTTACAATTACTCAAGTTTTACTTTTGATGATGCCACTTTTCTGGTTAGTGAGAACTGATGTAATGAACAGCTTAACTCTTGAGTAGTAATAGTTAGATGCTCCATAAACAAAAGGAAATCCTCAATAGCTGCAACACTTGAAATTCTTTAAGACAGAATTAGAGTAAGTTAATCTGAGAGACATTTTTTCCTTTTTTATTAGCTATATTTTTGTGCACTAGCAATACCAAGCAAGGGGCATGTGTATACCTGATTTGATTTTATTACTCATCACGATCTCTACCAGCCTACCCTCAAATTGAAAACTCTTTTAGGCAGGATTAGAGCAAGTTAATCTGTTAGACTTTGGGCATGGCCAAATACATCAATCTAAAGGGTTTGACATTCTGAGTCCAAAACTGTACTTACATCTCAAATCAGTCAAGAGATGACAGAGCTATGAGCTAAAAGTTTGTACTTGAAGAAAAAAAAAAATCAAGAGCTGTTATATAAACTGCGACTAAAAAGTAACTGTTTGACTCCACACTTATCTGTTTTCTAGTACATAAAAAATGCTTTCTTAAATTATATGTCATTGCAATGAAATGATACTCCACATCTAAGGTATTCTTGCTGTATTTCTTGATGACAATTTGGTGTCAAATAAAGTTGTATTAATATTATGGTGACTTTTGAGAGCTAATACGGGTTGAAGTTAGCTGTATTCTTTTTTCTTGAAGTTTTAACAACATATTTGTTTATTGAAATTAAAGTGTCTAAGCAGCCACCTTCTGAAGCCTTATATAGAATGAACAACAAAAATAGATGAAAGAAATAAAATCATCACATCAACTTTTTCAAGAAATCTGGAAGAGAAACTAATTTTTCATGGTGCTTTAGTTAGTATTTAAACTTTAGTTTACAGTTATACTTATAGTTTACAACTTGAAATTAAACCACTCAGTTCTTGTGACATGATCAACTTAATTTTAACTTAAACAAAAAATGTGGAATTGACTTAAAAGTAGCACGATTATAATTATCATTAAAAATTACCACATTAAAAGTTCAACTACAGTTTTTAGTAGAACTTAGAACAAAAGAAATAATAGTTATTGCTCTTGCTATTATCGTTAACCACGGTACTAACTACTGAGAACAAGTTGATAACTAGCAGACTTGATTTTTTTTAGCCGTTTGTCAAATTAGGCGGGGAAAAAGAGACTGGTGGCGCTACCTATAATTGACTTAGTCAATATAAAACTCCAAATGTCAGAACACTGTTTTTATCTTTCAAATTGTCTTTAATCTCTAGCGCTCTCTCAAAATCACGAAGAAATAAACAATTGTGTTTCAAAATATATATAGATAATTTTTATTATTATGGAGGGAAAAACCAGCTGTAGGGAATAGACAAAACATTACATAGTGAACAATAGGGCGGAGATGATGGCTTCCGCATCAGTCGTATGGTTAGGACATAGTACTAGTTACAGTTGTTGAGCTTATTAAGTAAATATTCAGGTGGAGAAGTCATTCGTTTTAATTTAGATGTCATGTTCTTTCTTCTGAGCGTCAAATATTTATTTCCTTTGATTATTCAGTAAAAATTAAACAACATAGTAATGTACTATAATACTGAAAAATTCAATCCTATTGAAAAATTAAGTTGTGGAATAAAATGTGCAAGAACGCTTTTAAAAACAATAGGGTTTTAGCCTATCACAAAATACCAGAATAAAGTATTCGTCGCTGGCAAGGGTTAATTACTTCATTCCTTTGGAATTTTCATGGTATTATTCCTGTAGAATGTACACAAAAAAAGTCAATAAACTTTGATATTTCTGCAGTATATATTAATCCTTTGTTTGTTTGTTATGTTTGTTATGAATTTCGCGCAAAGCTACAAAAGGGCTATCTGAGCTAGCCGTCCCTAATTTAGCAGTGTAAGATTAGAGGGAAGGCAGCTAGTTAACTCTTGGGCTACTCTTTTACGAATAGTGGTATTGACCGTAACTTATAACGCCCCTACGGCTGAAAAGACGAGCATATTTGATGTGACGGGGATTCGAACCTGCAGATAGCGAGTCGAGCGCCCTAACCACCTGGCTATGCCGGGCCTATTAATAATTTAGTGATGAATAATCCTTGTTAAGCAATTTTAATGAAATACTGGAAGGTTTTGTTTGTTCCCAGTATTTTGCAACAACAAACACAATAACTACCCATTCAAGACATAGTTCCTCAGAGTTATTTAGTTCTTATTATAACATAGAGTTTCAATATCATGAGTACCTATTCAAGACTAACCAACTGAGGGTGTAGTATAAAGCCCCTGGTAGCGCTATTAATTATACAAAATTGACCTAAAGCATACCTCCACGATGGGATATTATAATTTTAAAAAGATATACATAGTAAATAATGTCAAGGCAAGTAACATCTATTGTAAAATTTTATACTCTTTCTTCAGATTGTTTTCTTTTTCTACCAACATGGAAATTTGTATATTATTGATTTGTGTATTAATATTATAATCAATAGAGTGTATAACTTGATCCACATCACACGTCCACATTATAATAAGTCTGAGTAGATGACATCATCCTACTTTTATTGTTCATTTATCCCTGAAACGATTACGCTGTTTCTTGAAAATTTGTATATTACTGATTTGTGTATTAAGATTATAATCAATAGAGTGTAGCGCTTGATCCACATCACACGTCCGAGTAGATAATACGCCCGAGTAGATGACATCATCTTACTTTTATTTGGTGCACCATCAATACTGTCTCTAACAGTAGGATTATTTTTTAGTCATCTCAAAATATTACTAAGTTTAAAGAGTGTACAACAATCCATTATGACACTCAATACACAAATGAACAAATAATACAGTGATACTTTATTTAAAATGAGCTCAATTAGATATAACACATCTGGGCCCTGATAATTTTTATTTATTGTTTGATTTCAGTGCTGCCATCTGTCTTGTTTCTCAAGAGCTGTTGCGAAATATTAATATTTGGTAACTGATATGCAAATTATTTCCATCCAGTAGGATTGAAATACTATCATTTACCAGGTCGAACATATTGCCTGTTGTTGTCAGGGGAAGGTCTTCCACTAAACATTAATTCTATCCGATCATTCCATGATAGATCACCAGTGGAGCTGATTTTGTTTAATAGGATTTCAGCTTTCTGTTTTATATTTCTGAGAAACGCTGTTTACGATGTTTAAATTTTCACGACCCGACAATTCCGTTTTGACTTTAATGGGTTCCATGGCTTGTGGGTGAAGGGTTTGATGAGTTTTTGCGACTTATTTATCACCCTCGTTTTATCATCTGTGAGTAATGTGTCATTTTGAAGGACAGAATACATTTCGTGAACTATTGAGTTCAATATTTCATACTCTGGTTTTTCATAAACCTTGGGTTAATAAGTGAGTATACCAGTTCTTCAGGAAAAAGAATCACTCATTTTGAGGTTTCCCTATTTTAAAATTCCAGCATCTTTTCCAATAGCATGTCCTGCGAAGCTACCAAATGATAAAGTATAGGAGCTACAAGTAATGGTATAAATCCCCCTTTCTGTATTAGAAGCTTTCTTGACTGTCGACTCTCTCAATAATGATGTGTGTCGACTAAGTTTTTGTTTTTTTTTAGATGTTCGTTATGGAAATGTTACCCTTTAAAACACATTCACAAATACGTCCGATAAAATAAATTTTATATCTGACAATTATTCCTTCAGTCTGTGTAAGTATTGCTTTAGGAAATGCACAGAGCAACTCTTGATGCTGTGTATTTATACAATACTGTACACTCAGTTAAATATAACATCTACTGTTTCATACTTCAACGATACTGTTTACTCTTTGTGATATGAACGGGATAGAGTTGATGCTGGAAGTTGATTAACTCGAGGACATTCAGTCAATTACAGATTGTATTAGGAAATGTTCAGCAGGCTTCCCAGGAAGTTGGCTTTCTCTTCTCCTTTCGTGTAGACTCATCATTGTGACCACACTTTCACGTGTGGAACGCTTGTGGGTTAATAAAACCTTATATTTCAACGAGGTACTTCACCCTGTAAGTTTGTTATCAATTTAATATATATACACGTTTAAATGACACTGACACCATAAAAGATTGTTCGATATATTCCAAGATTAACGTACAAGAGACAAGATCGCGATGTATTTGCCAGTAATTAACTACTAGATCACGCAACAGAAACAGACCTACATCATTAATTTGGATCCCAGTCATCAATAAGGCAGACATTAGGTATGTATGTACTTTATTCGACATGAAAAAGAAGAATATTTTGATACATATGGACTACCTCCCGATTACTTCGAAAAAGAAAATTCGTCGTAAAGAATTGACGAACGTGGATTTACAATAGAGAAGTGCTGAAATGTCTTTATTTGTCTTGGTTTGGACAGTATTGTGTGTATTATATATATTAGCGTTGCTGACATGAGTCTAAACGAAAACCATTAACTAAGTTTAAATCTGATCAAGATTGTGACGATTTGTTTGTTCATAATTTTGTTTCAAACATTTTCCTGTGAAATCACCCTTAATAGATATATCTTTTCTTGTAGACCAAATGAACAGATTTGTATTGTAAGAAAAGATTGTAAAACAACAACATTGAAACAACTTGTAAGAACCCTTTTTATTGATAATGATAACTATTCAAATTTTTTAAATCACAAAATCTTCAAATGTAGGACAATTACACATTACATCTGACAAATCTTGGATAAAGTACATTTCTTTAAACTATCCCAGAAAGTATTCTCAATAGATCCTGAAAAATTTAACTGGATCACTCTTTAGACACAGATTGATCCAGTAACATTTCTTTTATTCCTAGCCGAAGTAGACTAAAATTTTTTATAACATATATAGTGATTAGTAAAAGGACAATAATGCTATATATGAAGATAATAATAATAATAATGACAGAAAACACAGTTTATAATTATGCATAAAAAAGACGCAGAAAAATAAAGATTCGTAACTCTATAAATAAACAATACTATGATGTACTTATATTTACACATTGGTTTATCATTCTTCCTTCCATGTTATAGAAGACCATCAGATTGATGATTAGACTGAGTAGTGAGGAATGAAACCTCTAGTTATATTTGAAGAAGTGTCACGTGGTGCATATTTGTAGCTTCAGTAAATGTTATATTGTGAAATAAAAAAAGGTCATTAAACAAATTTCATTATGATTTAATTACAAGCTAGGACACGTTGACATCAAATTACTGTGGCACCATCTGGTGGCACTCTACATTGCACAACTTGACATTCATATGTAGACAGCCTCAGCAATACCATCTGATGGTTTGCAAACGAATCACATAACAACATATGCCCCTAATGGCATATTTTGGAATTAGTCCCTTCCAGTAACACACCTTCGGACTATCTGACTGTCTGCCTTTAATAGCACATTTTTGTAGCAAAACACCACACACACACTGAGCATGTCATGTAACTATCCTCATCCTTGTGGCACTTCATGAAACTATCCGGTCCTTAGTAGCATACTTTGGAACTATCCTTACCTGGTGGCACTTCATGGAATTATTCTCCCTCTGGGACCACTCTGTGGAAATTTGACGTCACTCTTTGATTTCCACGTACCACTACTCCATTCAGGCGGCTTCTTAAATGTTGAAATACTGGGGCCAAAGGTCAAGAAACTTTTTAAAATATTCATTATATTTTAAATGTAATTTTAAAAATATTAATCAATTATTTGTTTGTGGTTTATATTTCAGAGGCCCTTTAGTAGCACAGCAGTAAGTCTCACGGCTTATAACGTTAAAAACCGGATTTCGATACCTGTAGAGGGCACATCAGAGATAGCTCGTTAAGTGATTTTGTGCTTAACTACAAACAAAAAAGAAAAGGCTATAGCACAGAAAAATAACAGCAATTTAAAGCCATTTAGACTCTTTTAAATCAATCTAAATATCAGTTCATCCGATAACGACATTGTATATTTTGAATATTGTTTGTGGAATATATCACTAAAGAGTCTTTTATTGACCAAGAATTAAGCAAATAGTTTATATTTTCGTAGTACTTGTTTGTTGTTAAGCAAAATGCAACACAATTGGATATCTGGGTTGTGCCTACCACGGGTATCGAAACCTGATTCTTAGTGTTATTAGTGCTGAGAGTTATTGCAAAGCTACGGAGGGTGAGGGCTCTTCGTAGTTGTCTGTTTTTCAGACAAAAGGAAATGTGATATATATTTATAGTGTCGTTGTGTTATGGCACTTATTATTCTCACCTATAGCATTGTACTGCTTGCATAATATGTACTTTCTTGGATAGTGTTGCGGGAACATTAGATTCGATAGATAGATGAGTAAATACACAGAAAGACAGATGGATGTAATGATAGACAATAGACAGATTTTACGAACAGACAGACAAGAGTTATATAGGTAGCTAAACTAAAAATTAATGTACAGATAAGTCGATAAGTCCTGTTGGTACCTATACGAAATGGTAATTAGATGGATAGAAAGACAAATAAACTGACAATCAAATAAACAAAAAAAAGTAAATAGGTTTATGGAGATTATGGCTATCAGTACATTATCCACGATTTATCTTATCTTATAATTAAGTTTAAACGTTTTTTATTTTTGAATTTAGCAGCTTATAATTAAATGTTTTTTTTTGTTTTTTGTTTACAAGCAGCGTGCTTTATAATTTCTTTCACAATTATTCCCCGATTAATGTTCTTAAAATTAGATAACTTGTAAGCCATCCCATAGTTGTCCTTTGCAATCTAAAACGCATTTTTTTTATATTTATTTCACGGGATTTCGTTCTTCATCGGATATTAAGCTTTAATAAAATATACGAATCTATTTTGTCACTTGTTACGACAGCGGCAGTCACGTGACTTTGGTAACACGTAATGAGTATCTAGAAGGTTCGCGAAAAACGCTAGTGTGTTACGACAGCAGAAGTCATGTGACGCAGGTAGCACGTGATCAGTGTCTAGAAGATTCTCGAAGAGACTACGCGGGCGCTATTATCGTATATAAGTGCGCTAGACAAAGGAGAGAGAGAGAGAACATCACAGCCACTTCAGACACCGAACAAACAGAACTATTCGCACAATACTACAAAGACACGTTTATCACCCCTGATCTAGACACATTCAGTAGAGACAACTTCACAAAAATCAAGAACTACATTAGCAACAACAACAATGAAACATTTAAACCAACTTTTCCAGTACAACTAGATAAAACAGATCACAAAACAACCAAAGACTTCTACTCAAGACCCATATCAGTAACAGAAATCAAACAGACACTCAAGTCCGTCAAAAGAAAAGCCCCTGGGGATGACCAAATCAGCAACACAATCCTAAAGAACCTAAATGACACCGTAATCAAACACCTCGCAGACATCTACAACATCTCACTACAAGCTGGCTATTACCCTAAAGCATGGAAACATGCAATTATTAGAGTCATACCTAAAAAAGACAATGACCTATCCGACCCCAAAAACTTCAGACCAATTAGCTTATTGAACACGTTAGGTAAACTCATGGAAAAAATAATAACAAAAACAAACAGACAACCGATCATCTAGTAAGATTAACAGAATCAATCTACAGCGGATACAACAGAAAACAAACAACAATAGCCACATTCCTAGACGTTCAAAAAGCCTTCGATTCAGTATGGCACGATGGACTAAGATACAAACTACATTCACTAAAAGTACCTATAACATTACTAAGATGGATCTCAAGTTTCCTAAATCGTCGAACTGCCAGGGTAAAACTTAACGATTCATTCTCGACTAGTTTCGGATTCTCTGCAGGAGTCCCACAGGGTTCGGTACTCAGTCCAACACTTTACAACATATTTGTTAACGACATCCCATTCCCTGAACAAACATACACATCAACATCACAATACGCGGACGACATCGCCATTTGGAGTATTTCGAGCAACACTGGTACAGCCTCGAACAGAGTCCAACGTGCACTGGACTCTGTCTCCAAGTGGTGCAACTCGTGGCGTGTATCATTGAACCCAACAAAGACACAAGCCAATGCATTTCACAAAAAAATAAACACATCAAGGAAAAAAGTAAATCATCTCAAGTTAAAACTTAATGACGTTAACATCACCTTCTCGAATAAAGTTAAATTTCTAGGAATAAACTTCACTTCAAATTTAACACGGAACACGTATTTCAAGGACATTACAAAAAGAGTTAATGTCAGAGTAAAATAGCTAAACAAAATAGCCGGAACAAACAAAGGATGTTCACCTAAATCAATAATAACAATCTACCGAGCATTTATCAGGCCACTCATGGAATATGGAAGTGCAGTAACATGTAACATGTCAGATAACTAATACAAGAAACTACAAATTTTACAAAACAGAGCAATTAAAATTGCACACAGACTGCCGAGCTACACACCTCAAGAATACCTATCAGCATTACCAAGTTACCAACAACCAAAGACCGCTTTACACAACTTGCCACGAAATTTTACAGAATAGCCAAAAAATAGGAACACACAGACCAAACAGTTCAAACAATTAGCTTTAACACCAGAATCTTGGAACACATTCATATCACCATTCAGTTACATAAACAGCCTAGAAAACACATAAAACACTCACCAAGTAACTGAAAGAAATTTCTTTTTCAGCTTTGGGCACTGGTCAGGTAGATTATTCGGCGCCTGACCAGTGAAAGTGGGTTTTCTCGGGGTACTCCCGTTTCCCCCCACAGTAAAATTCTGAGAATTGGACCACGGTCCTCTTCCTAGCCCTGAAAAGGACCGACAGACGGCCTCTTCCCCCACCCAAATTTTCTAGCCCTAGTGCTTTATCCCACCCGACGCATCCTCGAGGGCGCCGTTGCCTGGTTTTCTAAGCTTAATGTATGTTCCAGACCCGGTCAAACCAAATCCAGGACAAACTATAATACTCACGAATATGTACATC
>NW_013666429.1:409963-412349 GCF_000517525.1 Limulus polyphemus
GATGACTCAATACTTGTGGCTCAGAAATAATTCAAATATTATGTCGTAACGATACAGTGCCGCATGTTTTTTATTTTATTTTCAGTTATGCGTCGTTGGATTCGTACCACCAGAGTAAAATAATTCATGTCACGAGGCTTACAAAAACGTATAAGCTTTAACTGTTTTGTTTTTTCATACACCTGAATTTCTATTCTTTTACTTATATTTCGTTATCTAACAATGAATCAGTGCCTAAACCAGCTGACCAAATTGTCATTACCTGTTGTGTTGCAATACAAAACCGTCACAGGCATTAATCTTGAAAAATTACTTTAAATATGTTATACTGTAAGTTACACTGGCCGTTGTAATTTGAAGAAAAAAATAATGCTTTTCTTAATGGAGTATAGTTTTTTTTTCAGATTTGCTTGAACTAACGAATGTGAATATTAAAATTATTCTCGTAAACTATTAGAGTGGTGTAACAGAAATTTCCAATAGGACAGGCATGAGATGAATCGGATGCTTCTTCACGCCGTATAATGGTCGACGAATCTGGATGTAGTTGCTCATGTTTTAATGTTTCAGTAACATTACTTTTATTTCCAGCAGAAGTAGACTAAAAACTTATAACATATGTAATAATTAGTAAAAGGCAACAAAATTATTTATGAAGATAGTGATAATATAAAAAGACACAAAAAAATAAAAATTCATGAATTCACAAGTGAACAATACTATGATATGTTTAGTTTTCCAGATTGGTTCATCATTCTTTCTTTCATGAGATATAATAGCATCAGACTGATGTTTTTTAGACTGAGTTGGGAAAAATGTAATCCTGTTTTTATATTTGAAAATTAATGTCACGTGGTATATACTTGCAGCCTTAGTAAACGTTATATGTCCTTTTTTTTTGTGCATGAGGAGAAACATAGTTTATTATGATGCAATTTCAGGATTACACGTTGACACGTGACCACTGGGGCGCCCTCTTGTGACATTATACGTGATACAACTTGGCATTCATGTTCAGTCAGGCTCAACAACATTTTCTGGTGGTGCACGAGAAAACCACATAACGAAATATCTGTCAACACAATTGGCCGCTCCGTATAGACAATCATAGTTGGAACTATCCACCTTCTGGCGCCGCTTTGGGAACTGTTTAATCTATCTATATATCATATGAGGCTATATACCGACCGCTTTGAAACAAGCCGATGTTCTTATATTTTCGAAGGAGAATAACCCACCGAATAACCCGGAAAACTACAGGCCTACCAGTCTAACCAGTTGTACAGGAAAATTGCTAACAAAATACTAAACAATAGATTACTCACTTATCTAGAATCAGATTCAAAACTATCAGAAATTCAAAAAGGTTTTAGAAAATACCGACAAACTACTGACAACTTAAACAGATTAAAGTAACAAGGAAATATAAACAGCTTTAATAAAAACCACTGCACGGTCTGAAGTTTTCTGGACTCAAATAAAGCATTGGTCAAAATTTGGCACAACGTTCTTAGATATAAATTGTCCAAAATGGGACTTCCAACTGAAATTATTCGCTGGTTATGAAACTTTCTGGAGGATCAGAGTAAACGTGGACGGCACCTTCTCGGATATCTTCATCCCCGAGGCAGAAGTCCCACAAGTAGCAGTACTTAGCTCTACCTTTTTCACCATATATTTAAACGAAATGCCTCTAGAAGACTCAAATTGCACATACTGCTCACAGTTCGTGGCCGATGTAGCCATTTGGAAGAGTACCCAAAATCCTATAACAGCATCATACAATATGCAACCATTATTAAATGAAATACAACAATTCTGTAACAAATGGAGGATCAGAATAAACACCTATAAAACACAGGTAATATTATTCACAAAATAATTGAACAAAGCAGAACAAAAAACCAACTATATCTAGATGGGACAGTCTTCGATATCATCACATCCTCAAAATTCTTAGGATCAATTTAGATTCAAAACTAACGTGGATGAAACGTATTCAGAGTATCAAAAACAAAAACAAAACGGATCTGTCTTAGAGTGAGGTATCTTGTGAGTCTGATAAGTAATAATCAAGAAACTTCACCAGTCATTACACTCAAAATATATAAAATATACA
Source organism: Limulus polyphemus (assembly GCF_000517525.1). Taxonomy (NCBI): domain Eukaryota; kingdom Metazoa; phylum Arthropoda; class Merostomata; order Xiphosura; family Limulidae; genus Limulus; species Limulus polyphemus. The sequence goes on from NW_013666429.1 coordinate 412,083, forward strand.
TTGAGCCAGTCATAGAATACTCCCGCACAGCATGGTTAAACGTTTCTGATATACAGATAGGAGATCTACCGAAAACACAAAACTTTATACTCACAAAATTCTATAAAGTTCCTCGTACAACAAACACACTCTTTCTGCACACATACTCAAACATCTCTTGGTTATCTGACAGACTCCTAGAAAACTTACTCAAATACCTTAAGAATAATAAAAAACAAAAACGACCTGATGAGCAACTTAGAGAGATATATCATACATGATGGACAA
>NW_013666429.1:413358-418647 GCF_000517525.1 Limulus polyphemus
GTTCCGCAATACATATTTAACTGTATAAGCAAACATCGATATTAAAATAAATATATAATAATAAATTCGTCACAACTCCCTCCTTAGAGATATTATAACTAAGATATTATATACATATTGACAACAATACATTCAATATAATACATTATTCAAAGGATTATACAACTTCAATAATCATGACAGTATTGAACACAATTAATACAAATAATCTTATTATCATAAAATTACATAGCACGTGGGACTGCATCAGCACAAATGTTATCAACCCCTTTGACATGGATTATTTTCAAATCATACTCTTGAAATGATAAACTCCAATTTAACAGTTTTCTGTTTTTGCCTTTCATGTGGTTCACAATACAATCAACTTTGACTATGGTCTATTACGTGACCTAAGTAAACAACTCTGGCTTTACAGAAGTCACTTTTTGCCAAATTTACAGTGAGATTGGCTTTCTTAAGCCTCTCAAAAACACCACGTGATTCAAATAAATGTTCTTCCCACGTGTCACTGGAAATCACAATGTCATCAACATAAATTCCAACATCTGACAGATTGCTGAGACATTGATTCATCATTTGCTAAAAAGTTGCTTGAGAATTTTTCAGCCTAAAAGGCATTACATTGTACTGGTATAACCTATCAGGAGTAACAAAAGCAGAGATTTCTTTTTCCCTGTCAGTTAGAGGAACAGCCCAGTATCCCTTTAGTAGGTTACACTTTGTGATATATCTGGATTTTCCAATTTTATCAATACAATCTTCCATTCTTGGAATGGGATAGGAATCTGTTTTTGTCAAAGTACTTACTTTGCGAAAGTCTGTACATAATCTAAATGAACCATCAGATTTAGGGATCAGTACACAAGGTGAAGACCAATCACTTTTATTGGATTCTATATTGCCGTTTTCCAGCATATAAGATATTTCTTTACGCATTTTATCGGCCTTGATTAGATTCACACTATAGGGATGTTGTTTCACAGGAGAAGCGTCACCTATATCTACATCATGAACAGCGATGTCCGGAAATATGTATTCGTAGTCAGTCAATAAACTAGCAAGTTGATTTTTTCTCTTCAGGAGGTAAGTGATCGAGTTTTCAATCAAGATTGGCCAGAATGTCAGAATTACTCAGTTTGATGTTGCATTCGTCTCCAACATTTTCAAATTTACGGGTGTCTGAGGTAAACAAACTGTCATCAATATCAGGAGAACACTCAACGGTTAAAATATTTTCGGATGTGTCTCGTATGTGATAGGGCTTCAACATATTAATATGACACAGTTGGGTAGCTTTTCGACGATCAGGTGTTTTTACAACATAGTCCGTATCATTAACTTCCGGAACGACCTCATAGGGACCATGATACCTAACTTTGAGTGGATGTCCCATAGTGGGTAACAATACCAAGACCATGTCACCAGGATGGGACTTACGCTCTTCAGCCTTACAGTCATAAACATTTTTCATTTTAACTTGGGATGACTCCAAATTTTCTCGAGCCAATTCACAAGCACGTAAGAGTCTAGACCGAAACTTGGAAACGTAATCCAATAAGTGCATTTCTTTTGGATCATCTTTCAACCATTGTTCCTTCAGCAACTTCAAAGGACCACACACTGAATGGCCAAACACAAATTCAAATGGGCTAAACCATAATGACTCCTGAACTGTCTCACGAACAGCAAATAATAATAAATGAACTCCTTCATCCCAATTCTTCTCGTTATTGAGACACTAAGTCCGCATCATATTTTTCAAAGTAGAATGGAATCTCTCAAAAGCACCTTGCGATTCTGGATGATATGACCTGTTTAGCACCGAGCTGATAAACAACTTGTTGAAACAACCCTGACATAAAATTTGATCCTTGATCAGATTGAATTTCTTTGGGCAAGCCAATAGAAGTAAAGAAACTGATCAAAGCCTTAGAAATATTTTGGGATGAAATGTTTCTCAAAGGGATAGCTTCGGGGAATCGAGTGGATGTGCACATGATAATTTACAAATACTGATTCCCCGATCGAGTTTTTGGTAAAGGCCCAACACAGTCAACAATCACACGACTGAACGGTTCTTAAAATCCTGGGGTAGGTTTCAGAGGAGCAACAGAAATTTTCTGGTTAGGTTTTCTGACCAACTGACAGGTATGACAAGTTTTACAAAAACTGAGAAACGTCTTGCCTAAGTTTTGACCAAAAGAAATGTTTCATAATTTTGTCACATGTCTTTTTGACATCTAAATGACTTCTCATGGGGAGTTCATGGGCAACTTTCAATATTTAAAAACGACATGCTTTGGGAACAACGATTTGAAAAACAATAGTCCAGTCCTCTGAAGCTGGCACATCTGGTGGTCTCCATTTCCCTATAAACACACTATGTTTGAAAAAATAACCATTTGGAACTTTCTCCAGTTCATCTTTTTGGAGTGCATATTTGAATAGTGAAGAGATCTGCAGATCTTTTTCTTGCTCAGCGATCAATTTACTTTTAGTAAATGGAATTTTACCAGGTGAATCAGATCCCTAACGTCCATAATTGTCACTCACCGAAGTATTGTCAGTAGGACAATCATCCACAAGATCCCCGTCGGATCCAAAAAATGTCTGAGACAAATTTATAATATCGTCCTCTAAATCTGTGTCTATCATTTGTTTTGGCTTAATTTCTTAGCCTGAGCTCGAGTCACAGCACATGAGGGAAACACATCGGGATTCTCCTCAATGACATCATCATCCTTAGATTAAACAGCGATCGGCTCGCTAACCATTTTAAGTACGGCAACAACTTTTCCCCCATCCAAATCGTTTCCCAACAATAATGATACACCCTTAATTGGCAGAGTAGGTCTTACCCCAACCACAACTGGTCCCGAAACTTGGTCTGATGCTAAATAAATGTTATAAAGAGAGAAATTAACAAAACCACCCTCAATTCACTGAGCAATAACAGATTCACTAGTGACAGAACTCGAATCTGAAGGCAATATACCTTCTAACAACAATGATTGAGTCACCCCAGTATCACGTAGAATACGTATGGGTATGAGATTGCCAGTATCATTTGTCAAAGACACAGAACCAACAGACACAAAAGTCTTCATATCAGTGGCCAAATTAACAACATCAGGTGATTTGGTGAAACTACAGCCACATGTGGACACAAACGCACTGGATGATGCCTCCTTTTATTTTATTTTTCTTCAAACACCAACAATCGGACATAACATGATCAGTTTTTACAAAAATGGCAGACAGGTCTTGATTGTTTTAAGCAAGTTTTATCTTGACTGTCAGAAGAATTCGAACTAGAGGAGCTGGATTTTTTAGAAGGTTTGTTTGTTTGTTTTTAATTATGCACAAAGCTACACAAGGGCTATCTGTGCTCTGCCCGCTACGGGTATCGAAACCCGGTTTCTAGCGTTGTAAGTCCGTAGACATACCGCTGTGCCACTGGGGGGCTTTTTAGAAGGATCCTCAACTTTAGTGAATTGAACGGATACAGATTTTTGTTGAGATGGTAGGAATTTCTTTTTATGAAAAGCGGTTTTATGTGTTAAAGTGTGGTCATCAGAAAGAGGGCTGCTTCCTGTAGTGTTTCAACTTTATTTTCATCCAAGTAAGTTTTGAGGTCGTTACGTGCACAACGTTTAAATTCCTCAATTAGACATAATTGTCTTAGTTTGTCGAAGCTATTGTCAATATGCATAGAATTACACCATCGATCAAAATAAACCTCTTTTTCGTGGGCAAATTCCATATAAGTTTGATTATCTTGTTTGCGATAACCTCGAAAATTTTGGCGATAAGCCTCTGGTACAAACTCGCATGCTTTGAGAATAGCTGCTTTAACCTTATCATAAAACGTACAGTCTTCTAGAGATAGAGAGAGAGTGGCATAAGCTTCTTGTGTTTTACCAGTTAAAAGACTTTGTAATAATGATAATGACCATTTTTCGGTGGGCCATTCCATGGTTTGGGCAACCTTTTCAAAATGTTGAATATATTTATCAACTTTATTTTCATTAAATGGGGGTACTTTAACATATCGATTAAATTCAAAGTTGTCATTTAGCCTTGGTCGATCGGAGTTGAGTCTAATTTCCATTTCCTTCAGTGTAATTTCTTTTTCGGCTTCAACGCGAGCTTTTTCGGCCTCGAGATATTTATTTTTCATTTCAGCTTCAATACGAGCTTGTTCGGTCTCGAGACGTTTATTTTCTCTTTCAATTTCGATGTGAGCTTGTTCTTTCACTTTCTCAGCTTCGATACGAGCTTGCTCTTTCTCGGCTTCGATGCGAGCCTGTTCTTTCTCTGCTTCGATAAGAGCCTGTTCAAGCTCGAGTTGTTTGAGTTTTAGCTGGATTTCTAACTTATTTTTATCACTCAACCCCGATTGGCTAATGGGTACACTATAGTATTCCTCTAATGCTTCCTCAGGCAACAAAAAATTATCGACTAATATTTCGATAATACGCTTTTTAGTTCATTTTTTCTCATTGATGTTTTAACTTCTAGTTCCAAAACTTTGGCAATTTCGAGCAATTCATTTTTGTTATATCTTTCTAGTTGTTTGAGGGAGGGTGATTCAAGAAAATCTTGATAGTCAGACATCATCAAATCTTGATGGCACTGATAGATATAAATTGAATTATGATTTAAATTTTAATTTAGATCGAATTTTGTCTCTGATTCAGATCTCGGACACGAGCCCACAACTCATTATATTACGTATTACAATTTTGAAAGGTCTGAAACTGAGTTAACTGATAATTTAAATTTAGTAGTTAAATATACGTCGATATATCTCCAATTTATGATATTTGCCAACAAGATTGATACACACAGTTTTCTTTTTTAATACAAATATGTTTAAATAGACAAACAACAATACAATTTACAATAATAGTTATTACAAACAGTTATTACACACAATGATTTATATATAAAAAATTTACAAACTTACAAGCAATATAAAGTCTTCTTTCTAGTCTGAAACTTCCTTGATATAAAATCGAGGGTTCACGATGAACGAGTTAATTACGAGTTGATGTAGGTATAATTCACTTAACGGGGAGCTAGCTAGCTTTGTCCTTCGTTATTCACCAGCCACACACGCCGAGTTTTCCACCATGAAAGTATATAATGTTTTCGTAACAATACTAATGTCCGATGAGAATCCACTGAAGTTAAATGATTTGTAATGTTTGAATTTTGTGTAGGTTCATGGTAAAAAATTTGAAGTTTTCCAATTAATAAGCGTTAATTACAGTTATAGCTTAC
>NW_013666429.1:419080-423444 GCF_000517525.1 Limulus polyphemus
AAATATAAATTTAATTCAAGCAAACATCGATATTAAAATAAATATATGATAATACATTCGTCACAGATGTTATTCTTGATATGTTTATTTGCTTCTTTTAAACAATCAGAATTATACAAATTATATAAGTTTGTAATAACTTGCAACCTTCTGTACCATAACCAACTGAGTTTGTAGATATTATCAGTGTCAGAGAATAATTGTATTTATTTTCAATAATAGATATAAAATATAGTAAATAAGTTCATATACATGTTTGATAAATAGAAGCTTACTTGAACTGGGTAAAAAGAATACGGATCTTACAACACAACTTGCGACCTAATCTTATCAAAGAAATGTGCAGAAACTGAAGTAATCTATATCTACTGTAACCAGGTTGCAACCTTCCCACAAATCATACTTATTTACATCTAGGACTAGAAGAGAGAACTCTACAACTGCCGTCAAACATCCAGCAATTTCAAGATGAAGGATTTCTTAATCATTGTTGTTTTCTGTGTTACTCTGGTTCTTGTAGAGAACCAGATGCCACATTGTGGTAAGTCAGAAATACGTTATTTTGTGTTCATCTATATTGATGGAAATGTCACTATTTATAAAAGCTTAGTATTATTTTTCTTTCTCTGACAAACAACATGTTATCGCTGTCCTACAAATAGATTTTCAGAATTGTTTTTTCATACATGTTAGACAAACATTTCTGCAGCTAAAAAATATTTCATACAATGGTTACATATCTCTAGCAAATTATTATGTCCTAAAAAGGATCTGTGCAGTTTTCCTATTATCTTGGAATTTTAATTTTTATAATATTTTGTGAGTTTTATTGTATATCCATTCTTCAATTTCTATACATATTTTATTACTTTATTAAGTGTTTGAAGTTTTAGGTTTCTAAAACCCAGGACAAACAAAACTGTAGCTTTCTAGCCAAAATAAAATATAAGGTAAAATAATAAGTAAAAATACTGTAGTGTTTTTTTTTATTTGTAATTAAGCACAAAGCTACACAATGGGATATCTGTGCTCTGCCCACCAGGGGTATGGAAACCCGTATTCTAGCGTTGTAAGTCCACAGACATACCGCTGTGCCACTGGGGTGCATTTATTTGGTTTACATAGTTTACTCAAATATACATGTTTATTACTTTTCTGTAGAAGAAAAATGTCCAACAATTTGTTTTACATTGAACATTATGTACCTTTAAAGCAGGTCTGTAAAATTTCAGTCACCAGCTTTGCTTACTTTTGATTTCAGAGCCACGTGAAGTTTCAAGAAAATTTTGAAATTTTCAGTAACTGCAATCTTTGTTCAGTAACACAAAAATTGGTGGAAGTATTATTTTTCTTAGTGACATGACTGTGAAGTGGAAAAATTAGTGTGTACACTTTTGGAAAGTTTGGTTGTCGAAAATACAAATTCTACTTTAGAAATAGTCGGTATTTCGCCATTATTCGCTACTGAGCGAAGCAACTCCAAAAGGTATGTGTACCAAATGCCGTAGCGAAAGTTGGACTGAACGTTTGCAATGCGAGCACTTAGCAACTACGGCCCAGCAGATCGATACTTTATTTCTCCCAAATTTTACAACATATACGAATCATAGCTTATCAGCATGAAGCAATAAATTCAGTCTGTGTACTTACTGACGCAGTTATCTACTTAATTTTAATTGTAAATAAACATTTACTCTTGAAAGCATGTCGCATAAGCGGTGAATGTAAAAACAAAACAAAAAACAACAACAATATCGATTAATATAATAACAAATACCCTCCTCCCCTTCATTCGGTCACTCTAGTTCCCAGAACTCGGCTCGAAACGGGATAGTCATGTTGTTTTACCGCTGCTTCGGTTCTTTCTCACACTGCATCATTTTATGTAAGTGCTATGGAACGGAATTTACCTTAAATTTGTCTCCTATTTCACCTAAAATCCATCACTGAGTTACACTGAGTTACAAAATGTGATGTGGTGATTTATAACTGGTGTGGTATTTAAGAAAATAATGCGACTTCTTCCTCTTTTAGCTTAGGAATGGGAACAATTAGTTGACATTTTTCATCCTTCCACACATATTGTATTTGACATACAGCTAAACCGAGTAGGTATGCTTCGACCTTCCGATATCGCAAGGATTACCAGCAGAGCAGAGAAGTTAGACCCACTAACAACAAAACGTTCTCGGATTTCAGGGTTTGTGATGTATTTCTCTTCCAGTTGCAGCTGTTAAGTCATGAAGAAAGAGACAAGACACAAGTTCACACATACAGTAAATATAATTACACTTTCACAATTTATAAAACAAACAACACGCTATAAAACAATACAATACAATGGGCAAGAGTTATCTGTGTGTATAACTGGCAAAAGCTGTGCAAATTTTAATAACCAAAAAAAGAACTCTTGTCAGTTCGTGTAAACACTTCTCCCCATTGTAAGATAAACTAAAAACAAAGTACTAGATGAGAAATAGCAACCCAAGTTATGTTAAAATAGTAAAAAAAATTAAGTAAAATCCAAGCTCTTACTTATATTTCACTAACTACGATTATTTTATTTTAAAAACACTGCCACTCTACAAGTATCTCGCTCTTAACGTGAAATCAACGCTATATTAATAACGCTTCACACTTTTTTTTTGTAGGTGAAACAAACCCTATATTCGCTCTAATTACAAATGAAAGTATTGAAACTCAACAGAAACTGAAAGGTTACAACAAAAAGAGACTATATGTAATTCTGAAGATACACTAATTCTGATCTTTCAAATCTCAAGCACAGCTTTAGATATTCTATAAAACTTCAGGCTTCAGCTCTTTAGCATACGAAAGACTAGGACTGGATCTTGTTATATCAACCAGCTAGCAGGCAGTACAGACTAAGGGCGTAACGGCGCCCAAATATTGTCTAATTTGCAGATTAGAATGGCTTAACATTCCTCCAAGCGAGTCAATCAAGTTGCAATTCACACACAAAACTCCATTGGACACTAGTAACTCACTTGTTCGCCTCACTGCGTCCAAAAGATGAACTATGCAAAACAATATAATTTTGAAAATTTTACATTGTTACTCTCCTTAGTTATCGTAAAGTAGACATGATTTTAATTCTTTTTCTCAAATAAATCAAAACAACCTGTTCAGTAATAGATGCAATTACGATAATGTCCTCACATAACTGCCCATCTCTCTCTTTCTTAAGCTAGTTAATATCCTGTCATAACTAACTAGTAGTTTCTTCTGGAGGTGTGTATCCGAGACTAGGAGTAGCGTCCTAGTCCGAATACCGGGTGAGCATGTTTTGATGTGACGGGGATTTGAGCCCGCGACCCTCAGATTGCGAGTCGAGCGCCCTAACCACCTGACCATGCCGGGCCTAATAACTAACTTTCTCCTTCTAACAGCTCCGGACATGAAAGTATATTATTCGTGGTTTTGTTTCTCTTGGTCATAACCTACTTCCTTGAACAACACCAAAAATGTTTCTTTGTTGTTTGTATGGTCTTTTCGTTTTAGCCACAGTTAAATTACTTAATCTACTGTAGTTTTTAATAAAATGGATTTTTTTTTCTAATTGTCGTGAATTTGAAGTGTATATTGTGAAAGTTAGATTTTAGTACAATTTTCGAAACGGTGAAAAACATCCCTCATGTTAGGGGTCATGTCGTTGATTTTCTCTATACCTCTCTTTGTCGAGAGCTTCATTGGACTAATAAAATCGATTAAGAAACCATTCATTTACAAGATATTTAATTTTGTGGATGTAAAAATTTTAGAAACCATTCCAGATATGCTTTTTAAACTCACATGTGGTTCGTAATAAATGTTATAGATGGCCAATCTAAATACTTTTTTTTTGATAGATCTGGACCAAAACGACTTAAAGGAATTTGCCAAATGTGTTCGAAGAGAGTTTTCAATAGAGGTTAGTAACGTTTCGAATGTGAAAATATTATTTAATATTAGATTTTATACCTTAATTGCTCGTGATTAATTTTGAGTAAACTGTACCAGGGAAATAAAATTATAGTTTGAATTTCGCTCAAAGCTACACGATGGCTATCTGCGCTAGTCGTCCCTAATTTGGTATAGGACGAGGATTCGAACCTCTGACCTACAAATTACGAGTCAAGCACCCTAACCACCTGGCCATGCCAGACCGAAATGAAATAAAAGTACTTAAATATCTTAAACCCTAAGCTGGTTAAGCGTTTCGAAATACATATTTTTTTGATAAAAGGTAATGAATAGCTAATAACCAGAAAAACAGAATACCATAGTATATGTAATGTGAACAGTAATATGATAATTAACATAATGAATCAAAATATAATGTAAAGGAGAAACACAAGGAAAAT
>NW_013666430.1:0-1317 GCF_000517525.1 Limulus polyphemus
TCTTCTTGTTTCTTTTCTTGTTTATTTTGTTGTTCGAGCTGCCACTATTGCAGGTTTTCTTGCAACTGCTGTTGTCTCTCTTCTTGTTTCTTTTCTTTTTCCTCCAACAACTGCTGTAATCTCTCTTCTTGTTTAATTTCTCGTTCTTCTTGTTTCTTTTCTTGTTTATTTTCTCGTTCTTCTTGTTTCTTTTCTTGTTTATGTATTGCTGCCATCAAATCTGCTAGGCTGTAGTCTGATTTGCCGCTTCTCGTTTCCATTTTTTTTTTCTGTCCCACTCTCTGACACCAATTTGTTACGTCTCCGTTTGTTAATTAATTTTCCGTAACTTTGTTCCAACGAAACTTTAACGACACAAGTCTTTACTTAATAAAACTGGTTTATTCTTTTCGAATATAACTCTGTGATACACTTAATCTCAATACTCGCGCTAAAACAACACTGTAACGAACGAACGTTAACTTCAAGAATACCGTGTGACTGCAGTTCAATTACTCACTATCTATCCACACATTACATTCCCTTCTTTTATATACCAGCGTACTCTATTTCTAGTAATTACTAGACCATTCGCCAAGATACGGGATACTTCTAGAAACAAGAGAGCGTGAGAATTGTCACGTGATCTCGATGACGCAACAATACCATTTGTCCAAACTTTACTCCATTAGTATAGAAACAAATATAACATTTATGCAAATTATATCGGCACTGAAATAACCTTGACTCCAACAATATAGAAATAAAAATATTTTATGCAAACTGAGCCGACCCTGAAACAAGCATGAATCCAACAATATAGAAGTAACAATAACATTGGTTCAAACTAGATTCCAAATCTATAGAAACAAAAATACAGTTTATGCAAATTGTGTCAACACTGAAACAAATTTCACTCAAGCACCATATAAACAAATATAACATTTATGTGAAATGTGTAAATAATAAAACAAAGTTGACTCCAACACCACAAAAATAAAAATAACATTTATCCAAACTGTCTGACATTGAAATAAACTTGACTTTAATAGTATAGAAATAAAAATAAAATTTATCGAAATTGTCTGCTGCAGTATAGAAACAAAAATGGCAGTTATCCAAACTTTATCGACAGCGAATCAAACTCGAACCCAGCACTTTATAAACAAAACGCCATTTATGTAAACTATGTCGACACTGAAACGTACTTGACTCAATCAGTATAAAAGTTAAAATAACATTCATGCAAACTGTGCCAACACTGAAACATACTTGACTCCTGCATTGTAGTAAGAAAATAACATTTACCAAAACTGTTTTGCTACTGAAACAAACCTG
>NW_013666430.1:2317-5567 GCF_000517525.1 Limulus polyphemus
AAAAATATTTATTCAAACTGTATAGAAACTGAAACAAATTTCACTCCAGAAGAATGAAACAAAAATAACATTTTTCCAAACTGTGCAAAGCTTGAAACAAAAATATTAATTATTGAAACTATGTAGAAACTGAAACAAACTTCACATCAGCAGTATAAAAATAAATATAACATTTATGCAAATTATGTCAACACTAAAATATATTTGACTCCAGTTTATGCAAATTGTGTTGACACTGAAACAAACTCTACTCCATCAATATAGAAAAAAAGTAACATTTAATCAAATTTTGTTAATACTGAATTAGAGTTTACTACAACACTTTGAAATGAAAATAACGTTCACCTGAATTTGACTGCAGTAGAATAGAATTTAACTATACTGTCTCGACTGAAAGATACATTAACCCAGCACTATATATATATATATATAAAAAACAAACATTTATTCAAAGTTGATTCTAGTAGTTTAGAAACAAAAGTAACGTCCAATTTGTGTCGGCACTGAAACAAATTTGACTCCAGTAGTATAGAAACAGAAATAACATTTATACAAATTGTGGCAATACTGAAACAAAATTTTCTTCAACAGTTTAGAAACAAATATAATATTTATTCAAACTGGGTCGACCTTGAAAATAAGTTTGACTTCATCAACATGAAAAAAAACAACATTTATCCACATTTGACTTCAAAAGAGTAGAAAGAAAAATAGCATTTAATGAAACTGTGACAATACTGAAATGAAATAGACTCCAGTAGTATAGAAGCAGAAATAACGTTTATCCATCTTGCTTCAACACTGAAATAAACCAGACTCCACTAGTAAACAAATAGAAATAACATTTATCCAAAATATTTCGACTCTGAAATAAACTTGACTCCAACACTATAGACAAAAATGTAAATAAATGCATATTGAGTCTAGTAGTATAGAAAAAAAAAACGTCAATTATCGAAACTGATTCGACACCGAAATAAATTCGACTCCAGCACTACAAAAAAGAAAAAATGTCATTTCTAAAACTAGAAATATAAATATTTTTATCCGAACTGCATCAACATTAAAATAAAACTTGACTCTAGTAGTACAGAAACAAAAATCAAATATATGCAAACAATGTCCAATACTAAAGTAGAATTGACTCCAGCAGTGTACAAATAAAAATAACATTTATCGAAATTGTGTCGACAAAGAAACAAACTCTACTCCAACATTAAAAAAAATAAATTTTATCCAAACACTGTCGACACTGAAACAAACTTGATTTCCAATAGTAAATAAAAATGTCATTTATACAAACTCTGTCGCCCCCTAACGGTACAACGGTATGTCTGCGGACTTACAACGCTAGATATTGCGTTACGGTAACCGTGGTGAACAGAGCACAAGCAGCACATTGTGTAGCTTTGTGCTTAACTACAAACAAACTGTATCGAAATTTAAACAAACTTAACACCAGAACTATAGAAACAAAAATAACATTTATGCAAGCTATGTCAACATTTAAATAAGCTTGAATATAGCTATATAGAAACAAAAATTAACATTTATTCAAACTTTTTCTACATTGAAATATACTAGACTCAAGCTGTGTAGAAACAATCGATCACCCAAACTGTATCGGCAAAGAAACAAACAAGACTATAGAAAAAAAACAACATTAAAACTTTTATTCAAACACTATCGACATTGAAACAAAGTTGATTCCAATAATATAGAAACAAAAATAACATTTATCAAAAAAATGTGTTGATACTGAAACAAACTTTACTATAACAGCATAGAGATTAAAATCACATTTAATAAAACTTGACTCCAGTAGTACACAAACAACAATCAAATTTATCCAAACTGTGCCGACCTGAAATAAACTACACTCCAATATTGTAGAAAAAATAGGATTTATCAAAACGGTATAGACACTCAAACAAACTTGACTCCAGCACTAAAGTAACAAACATTTTATTTATCATAGAAACTGAAACAAATCTGACCCCGTCAGTATACAAAGAAAAATAAATATCCAAACTGTGTTGACACTTAAATTTCACTCTAATAGTACAGAAACAAAAATATCATTTATCCAAACTGTGTCAGTACCGAAATATACATTACTGCAACAGTATGGAAATAAAAATCACATTTATTAATACTGTGGGAACACTGAACTAAACTTGACTCAAGTAATATAGAAACAAAGTACAATTTATCCAAACTGTGACGAACTGGAAATAAATTTGACGTCAACTTTATTTCAGTGTTCACGTAGTTTCCTTAAAATTTTCTTTTTGTTTCTGTTGAATTGGAACCAGTAATATAGAAATACAAATTACATTTATCCAAACTGTGTCGACAGTGAAATAAAGTTGACACCAGTAGTATAGAAATACAAATTACATTTATCCAAACTGTGTTGACAGTGAAATAAAGTTGACTCCAGCAATATAGAAATACAAATTACATTTATCCAAACTGTGTCGACAGTGAAATAAAGTTGACACCAGTAGTATAGAAATACAAATTACATTTATCCAAACTGTGTCGACAGTGAAATAAAGTTGACACCAGCAATATAGAAATACAAATTACATTTATCCAAACTGTGTCAACAGCAATATAGAAAGAGAACATTTATCCAGACTGTGTTGACAAAAAACAAACTGGATTCCATCACTATAGAAAAATAAACATTCATCCAAACAATATCGACACTGAAACGAGCTTCATCCACCAATTTACAAAAAAAAGAAATAACATTTATCCAAACGTTTCGACACTCAAATAAATCTTCATTTCAGCAGTATTTGAACAAAAATAACGTTTATGCAAACTGTGTCGACACTGAAACAAAACTGATACCAGAAATAAAAATAGAATTTATTCAAACTCTGTCGACATTCAAACAAACTTGACTTCAACAGTACAGAAATAAAAGTATCATTTATGTAAATTGTGTCAACACTAAAATAAGCTTATCTGCCGCAGTATAAAAATAAAAATATCACTTATCCTAGCTGTGTCGACACTGAAACAAACTTGACTCCAGCGCTATAAGAAAAAAGTAACAGTTATGCATAGTTGACTCAAGTAGTATAGAAACAAATATAACATTTATCCAAACCGCTTCAACACAGATATGAACTTTACTCCAACACTATACAATTAACATTAACCTTAATGCAAAGTGTTTCACTACTGAAATAAGTCTGAATTCATCAGTATGGAGCCAAAAATAACATTTATCCAA
>NW_013666430.1:6524-10148 GCF_000517525.1 Limulus polyphemus
CAAAAATAACATTTATCCAATCTATGTCGACACTGATACAAACTTGACTTCAATGCAAATGTAATTTTCTGTTATTTTCTTTATAAAACTTTTGTATATTTGTTTGTGTGTGTGTGTGTATGCTTCCTTGTTTAAGTAAAATCTTATTTACATCTTATGAAATCATATAAGATACAGAAAAATGTACTTCTTTCTTTCTAGTACTCTCAGAATATTGTGAGTGTTTCATCTTAGTAAAATTTTAATTAATAATAACATAAATCTGATTTAACACAATACTATTATTGTTAATATAATAGGTGGCGCTAAATCTTTAGGTTTTGCAAGACTGCAAGATGGACACATGCTTTTATTTGAAAAATATTGCAGAAGCTTTTGGTAGCACAAGGAACACAAGTATAACAAAATATCATGTAATATGATACTTAAATATTATAAGAAAAATCTAAATTAAGAGCCTAAAAACGCAAATTTATGCAGACATAAAAGATATGGTCGTAATTTGGCAGCCCTAGGTAATAGTCTCTTGTGGATATTTCACATGTATAGTTAATTTATTACTTTTGTTCATGTTCTTTTTTAATAGAAATAAGTTTTATTCTTCACAATTAAACCTTCTCTGTATCTTTTCATCACCGACTTTTACAAATGTGTGTAAGTTACTGAATTAGTAAATACATACCTAAAGAACTGTTCATTTGTTTGTAAGGTTACCATAACGGTGAAAAAACAAACACATAGTTTGGTGAATTATTAAAAAGAAACAATAAAACCATAGAGCTTTCGAAAGGTGGAGCCTTCATCCTGGACAATTTATTGCTTTGTTTAAGCTACACAATAGGATAACTGGGCTGTGCCACTATAGGGATCGAACCCTGGAGTTTAGCGTTATAAGCCCTCAAACTGATGAAGATAGATTCACTTGTCGAAAGCGTCAATGTTTTTCAATGTTTTTTGAATGTCATAATTTAGTAAATAAAGATCCATTGAAGTGTTCAAGTATTTGTGACAATATTAAAACAGTGAATATAGATTTACTAAGATGTATAGTTATTTGTAGTATCAAAATACTGAATAAAGATTTATTAACTTTTATTAAACTATACAGTTATTTGCAACATTAAAACAGTGAATAAAGGTTTACTGTATTGTATCGTTATTTTCAATATTAAAACAATGAATAAACACTTAATAAATTGTGCAGTTACTTGCAATATCAAAATATCGAATAAAGATTCAGTAAACTATACAGTTATTTCCAATATTAAAACAGTGAATAAAGACATAAGGATTTAATAAACTGTACAGTTACTTGCAATATCAAAATATCGAATAAAGATTCAGTAAACTACACAGTTATTTTCATTATTTAAAGAATGAATAAAGACTTACTAACATATACATTTATTTGCATTATTACAACAGAGAATCAATGTTTACTAAACTATACAGGTCGTGTTTTGGCAACACGATAAACACTTCTTATTAATCAGACTTTTTCTGTTTACGGTATTATACACAGCATATCATATTTTGAAATTACATAATTAAATGCTTTAAATTACATCAGTATTTGCACCCATCAGTGCACGAATAGTGTTTGAGACTTTTTTCTCAAGCAACTCTTTTAACTTAGGTGCTTGTCAAGAAACTTTTATTTCATCTAACTAAGATTGGGCCTTTAGGAGAAACAAATTTAGTATAACTGAGGGCTCGTTAAAAACATTTATAAACATATTCTGGTAAATTATGTATGAGCAAAGGAAGAAATAACGTTAAAAGATCCTGTTTTTAATATTTAACAACACAAATATGAATATTTTATGATAATATTTTTGGAATTAAGAAATATATATTTTAAGTTATTCAAGTTCAACGCTATCTATAAATACCATTTTCTTCTAAAACTGTTATATATATATATTGTGTAACTGAAGGTATGTATTTTTTTCCATCAAATCTAAACAATTAAAAATTTTATTTCATTCGTATTTCATGTTTTTCTCTGTGTGTCTTCTATCACTTGTTGACTTTAATCTTTAGTTCATTATGAAAGCCCCCCATCCATTAGCAAAGCGGTATGCCTGCGAACGTACAACGCTAGAAACCGGGTTTCAATACCCGTGGTGGGCAGTGCACAGACAGCCCATTGTGTAGCTCGGGGCTTAACTTCAAACAAACAAAAAAGCATTATGAGAACATTTCCAAAATCTTTGTATTCGTAAATATATTACATGATTAAACTAGTCTGTTGACCTAGACACTGCTTTTAACAATTTATGTATTAAAAATTCATTTATTTATATAGGTACGATAAGTTAAACCGCTAGATTACTTTGGATTTTATGTTTATAGTGAACTATGAAGTGCTCACAAGATGGCGTGCATTACACTATTCTTGGAATCAAGCTTTCAAAATTTTACGATGAAGAAATAACGTATTCAATAATTATAATTGAAATAATTCTATAACTTTTCAAGAGAAATAAATTTGCATTCAACTGCATTTACTAGAAATGATACATGTAAGCTAAGTAGATTAACGCACATAAGATACAAACTATTTGTATGATTTTAGCCACCAAACTAATTAACTATATCTCCATACACTTGAACTCTGAACGTTGACACTAAAATACTTTTACTTTAAAGTTTTTCTTTTCTCAATTAAATTATATTCGAAAATTCTACATGGTAAGTAACGTGACATTATTATTGGTATCGGGTATTCATCACAATAGTAGATTCCATAATGTTCGTATATACGAGTTTTATTTCTAACAATAAAGTTTGAAACTACGCACACAAAATAAATAAATAATCTCAAAATAGGTTTGATTTATAACTTATTACGTTTTTACAAATGGATTTACATGATTAATATACTTCTGTGCAAACTAAATAAACCATTTAGTTTCCATTGCATTTCAAAGTTTACCATTTAAATTTCATGAATATTGCTGTTACCATTCCTTGCTATAATTGATCGTACTTCACAAATAGACAAGCATAAGGTTAGGCATATTTAAAACTAGATAGATAAACAGTATTTGTAACGAGTAAATGTATAAAACTTGAAAGAAAAATACTACAAACTTTATTAAGAATATTCTGTAATGAAAAATAGTCACGTGGTTCGGATTTTTATTAAAAGACTAATGGGTTTAACGAACATGTAGTCCTAAAGGCAAGTAACAGTTGTCCCTAATATCTAAACTAAAATAACGCAACGTATACATACATGCCTGTTTCAGTTATGTGATTAACACTGTGATAGAGAAGTGCAACACGAAGTTGCCGTATCTGTGTATCTGTACAGTTATGTGATGAACACTGTGATAGAGAAGTGCAACACGAAGTTGCCGCATCTGTGTATCTGTGATTAACACTGTGACAAAGAAGTGCAACACGAAGTTGCCGCATCTGTGTATCTGTGATTAACACTGTGATAGAGAAGTGCAACACGAAGTTGCCGCATCTATGTATCTGTACAGTTATGTGATTAACACTGTGATAGAGAAGTGCAACACGAAGTTGCCGCATCTATGTATCTGTACAGTTATGTGATTAACACTGTGATAGAGAAGTGCAACACGAAGTTGCCGCATCTGTGTATCTGTACAG
>NW_013666430.1:11126-13925 GCF_000517525.1 Limulus polyphemus
AGTTATGTGATTAACACTGTGATAGAGAAGTGCAACACGAAGTTGCCGCATCTGTGTATCTGTACAAGTTATGTGATTAACACTGTGATAGAGAAGTGCAACACGAAGTTGCCGCATCTGTGTATCTGTATACGTTTACTTGATTTTGATACATTGTCTTGAAATTTTGATTCTAGGCTCTTGGCCCTTGGGGAGCATAAATGAAGAAAAATGTTTTCGAAAGTGTCGTGAGGTCGCCCAAAAATGTGGATAAAAGGGATTTTGAAGCTGTAAGGTTTGACTGAACTGATTTACTTAAAATCAGTATTATTATTTAAGCAGCTGTTCAAAGGGATTTTAGGATCTCATAAGTTGTCTTCGCCGATTTACGTGAAAAGATTGAGAGATCATACAAAATATTTAGTTGTTCTTTTGAATTTTTCATATTGGCATACCCTAATGGGGAGCGAGGGAATTTGAGAATCTTTCAGGATTGACTGCACGAATTTACTTAAAGGTTGACAGAAGGCCTGCAAAGTTTTACTTTTAACGTACGTTTTCACGAGTAACTTTCTTTTCTGCTACATCTAGTTAAAAGTGAAAAAAAGTAATGCATTAATATTTTAATCGAGTTATTTTTTCTAAACAAAGTATTTAATTCTTTTATACAAAAAAGACTAAAAGGTCCGTTTTCGATCAACGGGTTGCTTGAATCTAAAATAACTAGACATATAAAAGACGGAATATGTTTTCTCTGTCAGTAAAATTATATGGTGTTTCACTTTGTGTAGCAAACAAAATCACCGTGAATTCTTTAAAGCCTCTGAATACACGAGCGCAGCCTCAGCAAGCAAATACCTAACGGTATCCTGCATCTACAAAAAAATAAGCAGCATGTGTTATCTAAAGGCTAGCAGACAAATTGATATTAAGTTTCTTATCCCTACACTTTAACATGATAACTAGAATTATCCCCAAGACACTCGATTTTCCAAATATCCGTTTGGAGTACAAGGACTGTCTCCGGAAAATTAGGAGTTTCTCCACCAGGGATCTAGCCATACACCTCGTACCACCACCATCACCACCTTTTCCTATCACATGTGTCGTTTTCGACTTTAATTCTTTTTATTACTTCCAATAAACACGCAGATTTAACTCGTGTTCTTTCATAATCACAGCCTAATGGTGGTCGAAAAGATCAAGTAGGACGAACATTCGCAAAGATACATGAAGAATGGGAAACGGGGGATAGGGCACACAGATGGATGAACTTATTTATCCTATGAACCCTTCAGTTCTTTTCATTGAGAGCTATGACATATACCAGGAGGTACATTAAAAAGAATGGATGTGTATGGGGAAATATATATATATATATAATATGTGTATATATACACACACACACAGCAGTCGATTTTTTCCCCATAAAACTTCCTTGTGTGAGGTCGTGTCTAACTGTTCGATACCACATATACACTAAATAGCTTGTGAATACAACGAACTTTTCGCATATAATATTTGTTGAGAAGAAAATTGTTTTACTGAAAAACCAAATTCGATTATAGCTATTATTTATTCTTCTAGTACACAAGTTGTATCAGTATGCAAGTAGATATTGTGGTAACTAGCAAGCCTACCAAACATGATGATAGAATAACATAGAAACTGTTTTACCTTACAAAAATGACATCATTTTCAACGTACGTCTTTAGACATCATATTAACATGTGTGTTCAGACGTCATCTTTAATGAGTCAAACATACTTTTGGGATAATGCTTTTCTCCTGAAAGTTTACAATATATAGCATACATACGTGAAAAATGTTGGTATCCACAATAATGGCTGAATTGTTGATGCAAAATATAGTTATCTGGATTCCGTAGACGAAATCGAAACACACACTTTCGCATAATAATTGTTTTAATACATTTGATAAAGAAGGATAATGCACTTCAAGCTGTTCTCTATGTGTAAGAACGAACATAGTGCATTAGGTTTTACTGCATTTAAATTTTATTTAGAATATGCATATTGGGTGTCACGAAGCATCCCTAAACTGAACATATTTAACAAATGTATTAACACAGAAAGTTTGGTTTGTTATGAATTTCGCGCAAAGCTAAACGATGGCTATCTGCGCTAACCATCCCTAATTTAGCAGTGTAAGACTAGAGGGAAGGCAGCTAGTCATCACCACTCACCGCCAACTCTTGGGCTACTCTTTTACCAACGAATAGTGGGATTGACTGTAACTTCATAACAACCCAACGGCTGAAAGGGCGAGCATGTTTGGTGGGACGGGGAATCGAACCCGCGACCCTCAGATTGGGAGTCGAGCGTCCTAACCATCTGGCTATGCCGAGCAACACAGAAAGTGCTTCAGAACATAGGGCTATGTTTGAAAATTCTATTTGTTTAGAACTTCTCGCACAGCTACACAAGAGCCATCTGCGTATAGTCGTCTCTAATTTTGAAATGAAAGACTACTCGAAGGAGGGAAGCTAATCAACAGCGCCCACCGCCAATTATTAGACTACTCTTGTCTGATCGAATAGTAGTATTTTACAATCACTGTTATAGCGCATCCACGACCTCAAAGTGGGAGGTACATTTTTATAGCAACGACCGGTCTACTGTGTGACTTATATAAAGGTAAATATACTAGGTCGTTAAGAAATTAATGTCGCGTTTTGGAACACTTTCATTAACCATCCCTACAAAAAAAAAAAAAAAAAAGTAATAATAGTTAAACGAACCACCTAAACGTACACGTTAGTGTAGCCTATATAATGTGTAAATTTAAGTTTACTCTAAT